>NC_056733.1:775613936-775814514 GCF_019279795.1 Protopterus annectens
CAAGTTGCCAGCCTGGCGCCCAACCTACACAGAAAGTGCACACGCGCACCCACTGCATGTCTTTAAAACTCATTCAACCACAGAGAGGACATGCAGACTTCGCACAGAAGATGCTTCAGCCGAGAATCAAACTGGAGGACCTATTGTTGTGAGACGACAATGCTAACTGCTGTGCCACCGCAACCACTTGGATTATATAAACCTGTAGTGATCTGAAACTGTTTATACAGTCTAGATAAGGTGTGAATAAGGCTTTTGATAATGACTTCCATGTTGTCAGTCTGGTGTCATCTCTTGCAGTTCCCTGTTTTTATGGAAGCTTGTCATTTTGAATGACCACAGTCTGTAACTTCATGTTTAGTTAGAAAAATGAATGGAATATCTTTTCAATTTTGAGACTCCTAGCCATTTTACAGAATATACTCAAATGGCCGTTTTATGCTTTGAGTAGCTTATTATGTTATCCTTAGAGTAATAGACAGAAAGTGGCATTTTGTAAGGAAAGATGCACTTTTTGTTGCTGCTGTCAAACTTTTCAAATATTTCTGGTTATATGTACGAATCTTTTTTTTTACTAGATTGCATGCAGTATTTGGTGTGCCTGTTTTTTGTAAATATGGGAGTTCTGAGTATTTGTTGTAAAACTGCTGATCCTTACTGTAGACTAAATAATGGAACATCAGGGTAGCCACAGTGGTGCAGCGGTTAGCGTTGCCGCCTCACAGCAAGAGGTTCTCCGGTTCGATCCTCGGCTGGGGTGCCTTCTGTGCAGAGTCTGCGTTTCCTCCTTGTAGTCGTGTGGGTTTCCTTCGGGTGCACCAGTTTCCTCCCACATCCCAAAGACATGCTGTAGGTGGATTGAACACCCAAAAATTGGCCCTAGGAGTGAGTGAGTGCGTGTGTCTGTGTGTGTCTGTGCCTTCTGTGGAAGGTTGGGTGCCGGGCTAGCAACTCGACACCATAAAAACTCCACTGCCAATCACGAGCGGACAGGTGATCTGCTGTGGCGACCCCTAACCGGGAAAAAGCTGAAAGAAGTAGTAGTTTAGGTAAGTAGTTTGCATTCCGTCTTGCAGGTGGCAATAAGTTGTTTGAAAATTGTATGCTGTATGGTACATTAGCATTCCTGTAGTGCAGGCAGAAAATTTGAATGCAAATTTGTGGTTGTAGGAAGTAATTTGGAAGTAGTGGCTACAGAGGAGACTTGGAATGTGAATTCCATGGATGAGATGTTTTATTGTAAAGAATGGAGAGTGATAGGCAAATACCAGGCAAAAAGCTGTATTACACGCCTTGCCAATAACCAGACAGTAACAAGAGGTGAAAACCAAACCTTGTACTTTGTGGTAAACACCTTAACCATTATGCCAACCCCCAGCCTTTAGAAGGAGTGTAAGGTTTATATGTATGTGTATCTACTCTGTCACACTTTATAGTGATCCTTTCACAGTTACCCAGTGTGAGACACCGAATGTATATGGTGGAACCTCAGGGATGACTTAACCTTTCCAAGTGAAAATTGAGCTGTAATATTAATCTGCCAGTGATAAGAAAACCGATGGCATTCCCATTCTTTCTGTAGAAAAGTCTGCATGTTCAGTGTTTTCAGAAAAATGGCATGACATGTCCATCAGAAATGACTGACAAGTTGTACATACTTGAAGACATGTCTGTGCTTCAGGATCTATAAGTGTATGAATGTAGCTATCCCTTGCGTGTAATGACTTCATTTGGAAGAGTACACTGAAGGTGACCATTGTCATTACCTTTCCCAGTAAAGACTGCTATAACAGGCTAACTCAGGGATGTAAGTACCTTGGGATTTTCTCTCAGCAGCTTCTTATTTCACAATTTAAAAAAAAAATTCCAGTTCATAGTTGTTCATCCTTCCTTGACCAAGATTCTGACTTCCGAATGGCCTCTCTAAAAAGATCCTGAAATTTGGCTTTTTGATCTCTTTTTTGCTTTCCAAGTTCCAAATCCAACCACTCGGTTACTGTATTTCCCCTTACCTCACTCCCCTTCTCCTGAACATTAGTTTGCATGTGTTTTTCCCACAGTTTCAAATTTATTTCTATGTATTTTGCTCCTTCCCTTTTCTAAACATTCTTTTTTCAGCTCTTTTATCTATTTTACAATATTCAGTACTTCTACTACAGTTTGTTTAGATTTTGATTTCTGTTTTCTTGTAACTGTTTTTTGACAACTCACAGAATTGAACTTGATAAGGCCTTACTGTGTTTATGCATTTCAGATCCTATATCTCATCTCAAAATCATAATTTCCTTAGTTACAAACATTTGCTTCCCAATAAGTCTGACAGAGTACCCTTTAAGGATTTTTTTTTTAAGTATGCCAACTTACTATACTCCCCAAAACATGATGTCTTTCAAGAATGCAACTGCAGTCCTGACATATGGGTTGTCCTGCCTCAGGCAGCCCCTCGGTCAGCCAGATTCCAAAGTCTGGGTCCGGTGTCGGCCGATGTCGCCTCCTCCCCGACGTTAGAGCGGCTGGAGTATAAAGGCATCAGCCGACGCCATCTTCTTCAGTCTTTCTTGCCGCGCGGTGCCCGAAGCAGAAACAGTTCGCAAGTGCCGGTCGGTCAGCTCCTGTGTTTTCAGTACCGAAGTCATCTAAAAGCTAAGTACCCCGTTGGGGAACATTTTTTCTTGCCTCAGCCGATGTCAGAACAAATTGAGAAAGTTAATAATTGTTTGTCTTGTGGTAAACAAATGCCTCATAAGGACTTTCATTCTTACTGCCTTCCTTGCCTGGGCCCAGACCATGACGTCTCGGCCTGTGCCGCCTGTGCTTGCTTTAATAAGCGCACCCTCAGGCGCCGGGCAGAGTTTGCCGAAGACTTTTTTGGCGAATCTTACGCTTACAACATGCCGTCGGAACAACCGACAGTACAAACTACCAAAAAACGAAAGGACCGGGACCGACATCCTCGGCCCGCGTCTTCCACCGATATAACGCCTAAGCCCTCTGCGAGTGCTTCGGTCCCTTCGGAAGCGGTAATTCAACTGCTCCAGGCCGACGACACCGCGTTAACTCATCCCTCGGTCTCGGAGGCTACTCTGGTGCCGGTTGTTGATTTTCCTCCGAAACGGGTTCTGGATCTACCCGACACCATTCCAGTGGACAAAGTTACCCCTGCACGTGGGGCAGCTAGGCCTCCAGTATCCATGTCAATCAAGGCCTTTGCACGTGCTAAGGCCGCCAGCCAGGCCAAGGCCCATCCCAAGCCTGCTTCTCAGGCTCCTTCTTCTGACAAACAAATCATGTCTCTGGCTGCAGATCTTATTTCTCTTATTAGGGGGTCTCAGCCTCACCCAGACAGAGGTTCTCAGCCGCCTGCAGAAAAAAGGCCTAGAACTGAGCAGGCAGACAACCTCTCTTCAGATGAAGCCTCTGAGGATTCAGAGCACTAGCAAAATTAACCCACCTGACCGCAAGGAAGACCTTGCAGGCCCTCGGGTTCATGGCTTCTGCATTCTTCTAATCCCTGTGGCAAGACTACACATGAGAAAGCTGCAATGGTACCTAAAAAGCTTGTGGTCACAACACAGCCACAACCTAGAAGACATAATACCACTCATACCATGCCTGCAAAAGAAATTTTTGTGGTGGGCTCAAGCAAGTCACTTAAACGAAGGCATGCTTTTCAACAAACCTCAAACAAGTCAAACTATTACAACAGACGCCTCAGACCTTGGATGGGGGGCGCACATGGACGACAGATGCATTCAAGGGCAATGGACTCCAATGGAGATGCATCAGCACATAAATCAAAAAGAGATGTTGGCAGGGATACATGCAATAGAAGCCTTTGGAAAATCTCTTCAACAAGGTCATCTGCTAATAAGAACAGACAACACCACCGTCATGTGGTACATAAACAAGCAAGGGGGCACTCATTCCTACCCCCTCTGCAGACTAACAATGATTCTTTGGGAAAAGTCCCTGAAACTGAACATCTACTTGCAATCCCAGTTTGTTCCGGGCAAGGACAATGTTTTGGCAGACAGATTGAGCAGAAATTTCTTGGATCCTCACGAATGGATGCTACACCCTCGCATTTTCGCACAAATAGCATCTGCATGGGGAAGACCAGACATAGACCTCTTTGCATCTCATCTCAATCATCACCTGGAAAGGTTCTGCACAAGGATACACCATCCTCTAGCTTGGAGAACGGATGCTCTTTCCTTCAGCTGGAATGCTCTAACAATTTATGCATTCCCTCTTCTACCTTTGCTCACCAAGGTGTTACTGAAGATCAAGGCAGAACAGCCAAGGGGAATCTTGATAGCTCCAGACTGGCCAAGGCAGCACTGGTATCCACTACTATTGAGCATAACTCACTCCAAACCGTGGCCCTTGCCTCAATGTCCTCTGCTCCTGACTCAACACAGTTACAAGACTGTTCATCAGAACCTGCAAACCCTAAAGCTGACAGCTTGGAGAGTTCCATGACTCAGACCCATGACTCGCTCTCCAAAAAAGTTCAGAAAATTTTGCTGGAGGCACGCAGACCCTCCACCAGAAAAACCTATACGGCCAAATGGAAGAGATTCACCATCTGGAATGTCAACAAGGGACAGGATGCATCATTGGTGAACATGCCTCAGATATTGGAATACTTGACAGAAATGTTTCACAGCGGCCTCTCATACTCTTCCATCAAAATCCACGCTTCAGCTATCTCAGCACATAACTGTGATCCACCTGTGTTCTCTCATCCTTTGCTAAGACAGCTTCTAAGAGGCATAAAGAATATCAAACCTCCAAGGAAGCTACCAATTCCTGCATGGGACCTCAATTATGTCTTGGAAAAATTAACTCTTCCTCCTTTTGAGCCAGCAGCATCTTCAGAAATGCAGTTTCTCTCATGGAAAACGTTTTTTTTGTTGGCAGTCACTTCAGCAAGAAGAGTCTCAGAGATACAGGCCCTCATGGCAATTCCTCCCTTTATTATCTTTCATCAGGACAGAGTTTCCCTTAGGACCAATCCTTCTTTCATGCCTAAGGTGATATCCAGAGTGTCTCTAAACCAAGCAATTCACCTGCCTACTTTCTTTCCTAATCCTCAAAATAAAGGGGAAATGTTGCTGCATACTTTAGACATTCACAGACAACTACGATACTACTTGGACAGAACAAAGTCCACCAGGAAGTCTGACCAACTGTTTGTAGCCTATGCTGCTGGAGTGCAAGGGAAACCAAACAAACTATCTCAAAATGGATTGGACACTGCATCAGATTCTGTTATTCTTTTCATGGAAAAAGTGTGCCAGCTAATATTAGACCACACTCCACCAGAGCTATGGCCACATCCACAGCTTTTCTAAGAGAAATGGTTACAAAAGATATTCTAGAGGCTGCTACATGGAGCTCCGTGCATACATTTACCAAACACTACAACCTGCCATTATACTCCAGATCCTGAGCAGGCTTTGCTTCGGAAGTCCTGCAGGGCCTTCTAGCTGCACCATCTCTTACTTAGTCCTACCACCCCCAGCTTGGCTATGGTATTCAACCCATATGTCAGGACTGCAGTTGCATTCTTGAAGGACATAGTACAGTTTTGTACCTACCATAAATGTAGATGTCCAATAGATATGCAACTGCAGTCAGGTTTACCCTCCCTCCTACCCCTCTTTTTTTTTCCCATTTTGGGTCCTTACACCATAACATATATCCCCAGCTGATAGGAGTATCTGTTTATTGCTGTTGTGCATGTCTGATTTTATCACTTTATCCATTCACCAAATTTAGCCTTCATTGGAGGGCACCTGGCATCTGGGGCAAGAAACACTGAAGAAGATGGCGTCGGCTGATGCCTTTATACTCCAGCCGCTCTGACGTCGGGGAGGAGGCGACATCGGCCGACGCCGGACCCAGACTTTGGAATCTGGCCGACCGAGGGGCTGCCTGAGGCAGGACAACCCATATGTCAGGACTGCAGTTGCATATCTATCGGACATCTACATTTATGGTAGGTACAAAACTGTACTTTCCCATTTACCTCATTCTTCCCCATCACACATCCATTTTTCTGTCAAGGTGAGGAAAAATTCTTTGAAGTCTCCTTGGGGTATAAAAAAATACCCTATGAAAAACAATTTCCAAGCAAAGACTAAACCTTCCAGATTTTGTTGCATTGCTTTTCCAGCCTCATTCTTTTCTAACTTTGATTAATTCTTGTAGTTATCATGCAATATTGTATATGCCGTAGTAAGTGTCCCCTTTTTAACAGCAGCTTCTGTTCTAAATTTGACTAAAAAAAAAATCTGCCATAGCGGGTCTGTCACTTGGGACTCCCCTGTCTCTTTCTCTTTCTCTTTGCCTATTCTCTGATAAGGAAAGCAGTCTATAAACTGTAGTCCTAACTTCTTGGCCTCAGCCCACTCTTATTACCTTTCATTCTCTAGTTATTTGCTCCCAATTCCTTGGTTCCTTTGTCAGTTTTCTCCAGAAAATTACAGACCTCTTTTGTCTATTTTCCATACCCCTAGTCGCAGTCACACCACCTGCAAAATTTAATTTATCCATTAACATGTTGGTTTAGTTCTTAAATACTTTCTGCAACTCTGTAAATATAAGTCTGTGTAGTGGTTATTCTCCATAAGGATCTGCATCCAAAATATCACTCTTTCCTTAGTTTTTGAAACCTCCCCTCAGCATCATCATCCTTTTCCACTTTGAATTGTAACCTTCTTTTTATTTTATATGTATAGGAGCCTCAACAGTGTAGCTCTAAAATATCCCTTCAAATCAGGTAATCTTAAACCAACTTATTCTCTTGGGAGTATCCGCTTATTCCACTTAACTCTTGCCCTCCATACCTCTCAGATAAAACTTTTCTCTGGTTATTAAATATGCCTGACCTGTATATAAAACTAAAGGGACTAAAAACATTTTCCCTGTTTGTAGCTTATTATTGCAATCCTTAAATAAGAGATTCAACTTTCTCAGTTTTTGTATTTTTTTTATTCCTTTCTCACTTATCATTAGCTGCCATAACAGAAGCCTTTTAATTCATACTCCTAAATACTTCCTCTGATCATGTCCCCATAAATATGAGTATCGCTGAACCAGGTCATGTGAGGATACATAATTTACAGTTATAGCCTTTGTTTTATATTAATTTTATATCCTGAAAAGACTTTAAACTGCTTGAAAATGTTCTACAACACTGACATGTCCTTCTCTGGACTTATCAAGTATAAAATAATATCCTCTGCAGATAATGTCATCTTTTCTTGATTACCATACCCATGGTATCATTGAGTTTCTGAATTCCTTATTTTCTGTCAGTGCCTTTAAATATAAAGAAATAACAAAGGAGAAAGAGTGCACCCCTCCCTGGGTCCTTTGTTCAAACACAGCTTATCTGAGAGGAACCTCCACACTTTAATTCTTGCCTCTGATCCTTCGTATATCTTCCTAATTAACCTTATTGTATCAGAGAATCCAAACGCTTCCATTGCCCTGTTAATAAAATCCCAGCTTACTCTGTTGAATGCTTTCTCTTCATAAGGACCCACTAGCAATAGCAGTACTTTGCTACACTCTGCTTCCATCTGGATTATTCTTCATCTGATGTTGTCAATTTTCATTTTATCCTTGACATAATGGGTTAGGTTTCGATTATTGGACCAACTCGGTCATTACTACAGCTCGTGTGGGCCAAAAACTCTCAAGCTTCACCTCTAACCACAATCCGTCTCTCCCAGTTACCTCAGATCTCTTTTTGCTGCCATTCCAGACACACTGTTTTGCCATAGCTCTTCAGCGAAGTAAATTTATCTGATCATTTTTCTTCACTTTTTTCCCTGCTTTTGCTTAGTCTACTAATAGCTGTATCTTTCACAAATTTTTTCCAATATTGCTACCTTTCTACTCTTTTATAGTTTAGTCGCTGTCCTTTTCCATACACTTCTTTGTATCCTCTGCTTCATTGTTGATAGCCCCCTTTCCATACACTGCTGTGTACCTTATACCATCAGTGCTGAAAGTCCCTTTCACTCTTTCCCTCCTCTGTTTAAAAAAAAAAAATCTTTCCTGTCTAGTGTTCTTATTTGAGTGCATGTGCTGTCCCCTCCTTTCTAGTGTAAGGGTGATGTGTACTTTTCTAGCCTTTTTTTTTTTGTTATGGCTGAAAAACCTAAGGGTCCCTCTGTTTTCAAGAAATACCAGAAGTGCAGCCATAAGATCCCTCTCTGACTTGCACCTGTTGTTTGGGACCTGTCCACTTACAGGAAGATTGTAGTATTTGCCATGGCTTTATCACAAGGCCCCGGTTGAAAGAAAAAAATAAATGAATCTTGAAAGGTTTGATTCCTTTTGCCTTTGGAGAGGCCATATCTGCTCACAACATAAGCAAAACTGATAATCTGAAGTAGGATATTCATTTGTCTGCAACCTGTGGGTTATGGATCCGATATCGGATCCGAACCGGCATAGTTTTCCAGCTATGGATCCAAGCTCTCAGCTCCTCCCCTCACCCATAATGCCCTGCTCTACCCTCATGACCCCAGATCTTGTTTGCCGCGCTGGTAACTGGATGTGGTTCTCATAGCTCTCAGCTAAGTGGATTTTTCTTGTTCAAGAATAGAATATTTTTGCTTTCTTTAACCTTTTTTGTGTGAAAGTTATAGGTTTCCTATTATTATTGACTGTTTTTAGTTTAATCTAATTTTCAGTAGTATATTTTATCCCCTCCCCTCGCTGGTACGTAGAGTGTGTGTGAGGCCTGTGTGCTTCTTTATTGTTTTATTGTTTTAAGTTACTTCTGTAACTTTTGGTTAGCTTTAGTGACTATGGCTGAACAGCCTAAGTCAATATTCTCTAAATGCTCCGAGTGTGGCCATAAGCTCTCACCGGCTGATGGCCACACTCGGTGTGTTAAGTGTCTTGGGGTTGAACACCTCACATCTGGTTGTTCCATTTGTGCAGGGTTCAACCCCAGGGCACTGAGGAGCGGAGGTCCAAGCTGGTCTTGGCGGGTCTTTACGCCGGACTCGGCTCGACCCCGCTCCTTCGGGGACTCCTGCGGCTGCAGCTGTTCCCCTGTAGCACCCCCTCCTGCTCCTGGGACTCAAACTCCCGCTTCAGGACAGGAGAGGGATGCATCTAAAAGGACGGAGGAGAAGCACCACAAGCGGCGGGCCGAGACCTCTGTTTCGGCCCGCCAGCCAAGCGGCTTCTCCCGGCTTCCTTGAGTGCGGTCTCCTCCTTCTCGGCTCCGGTCACCTGTGTGCTTCTCACGGGTCCTGAGGAGGAGGAGACCCGATCTCCGTCGAGGCTATCGAGGAGGCATTCCAGGCCTACCTCGGTAGCCTCGTCGAGATCTACCCATAGCCTTCGGATGCTGATCTGGACGGATGATGCGAAGGTTCATCCAGGCCCAAATGCAGATGGGAGTGCTCTTCCCTCCCCCGGGGAGCTCAACACCCTTTCAAGCCTATTGCTCCTTCTCCGACCCGCTTCCGGGTTCGGAGCAACTGAGCCGAGCAGCCGGGCGGGGAGGTCGGGCCGATAGTACTTGGTGCCGGATCGACCATGCCGTGCGTCGGACCCGATCTCGGAGCCTGGATCCGAGCCGGATCCGGGGATCAGTGCTCGCCGGCGCCGTCTGTGTCGGGCGCACTGTCCCCGGATCCGAGTGCGCGCCGGCTCCGATCCACTCTTCGGATCGAGGGAGCCGATTGTCGGATCCTTTGGTCGAGGTCGGCTCCCTTCGGCTTTTGATGTAGTGGAGAGGGCTCTGTTGAGGGTCTCGGACCCCGGCACTTGCCCGGCTCCGTCCGCTCCCTCTGCACTGGGCCAGGCTTCCACCATCCGGCCCCTGGGACAGCCCGTTTCTGTGCCCCAAGTTGCTCCCATGGAGCAAATTGCTGCTGCGAGGACTCCTCTGACAGCCCCCAGAGGAGGCTCCTGGAGGCACATTGACTCCCTGAGTCTCTCACTGAAGACACGGACTTGGAGGAAGGGAAGGCTCCCCACGGTCACCCGAGGATGTCTCCTTGGAGACATCATGGAAATACTCCGTATCAGGGGGTGGTCTGCCCCAAGTCTTCCTCGGACGAGTCCGTGTTCTTGGAGGCATTCGGGCCCGTCTACCTCTTGGGTGTCCCCTGCCGACCCCTGGTGGACCTTATTACCACCAGGGCGTGGAAGGAACCGGACACCGTGGAGCCAATTCCCAAAAGACCTGATAAAATCCTTAGCCCGCCTTCTGACAGGACCCATTGGAGTAAGGGGCCTCCTGTAGATGCCATGTTGATGGCGGCCACAAAGAGGGAACTGGCTCAGGAGAGTCCCTCAGTCCACCCACCGAGCAAGGAGTCTCGGATGATGGACCGCTTGGGGAAGCGGATGTTCAGTTCGGCGACCTTCTCGGTAAGGCGCTGAACTATTTGGCACATGTTATTCGGATGCAGCGAGACCTTATTAACGCTGCATCCCCCTAGTCCATTTCGGAGGAGGACAGAGCTCTGCACTCCACCAAAATGGCCACTCTTAGGTCAGTCACAAATACTTCTATGCGGCTACTCTCCCATGCTACGGAGCGCCGCTAGAGCTGCGGGACAGGACTGGTCACTGACGTCAGGCCTGGCTCCGCCACTCGATTTTCTGAGCCCTTCAAGGCGCGTTTGACGCCCCTTTGATGGTTCTGCTCTGTTTGGCAAGACCGTTCGCGAGGCGTTGACCCAGGCGAGAAGGACGGAAGGCGCTGTCTGCCGTCGGAATCCGCTTCTCTGCACCCCAGAGGCCCTATTCTAGGAACCAAAAGGGTCAGAAGAAGATGTGGTTCCGAAGTCGCAGCAGTCCCAGCCTGCTCCGGACAACCAGTCCTTCCGTGGCAGAGGAGGACAGGGAGGACGCCGCCCTAGAGGCAGAGGGGCTCCCAGAAACTTCGGGTCAGGGAACCTTTCTCTGAGCGGCCCGCGCAGCAACCCTGAGGGTTGCCCGACTGCTCTACTCTGGAGGCAGTCGGGGCGTTCGGGCACCTAGCGGCATGGGAGTCCATAACATCGGACCGCTGGGTTCTCCAAATCATATCCAGGGATATCGCATTCCTTTCCTTCACCTTCCAAAGATGAAGTCCCTCCCAGGCGTACCACCCGGTCAAAGGGAGGCCGCTTTGGCAGAAATTGGCCATCTGCTAGAGAAAAGAGCCATCCAGCCCGTTCCCCAGACCAGATCGGATCAGGGTTCTACTCCAGGTTCTTTTTAGTGCCAAAAAGGCGGGGAACTAAGACCAATCCTAGACCTCTCTCTTGAATCTGGCAGTCCCCAAAGAAAAATTCGAATGGTCACTCTACAATCTATTCTCCCCCTTCTGGGAGAAGGCCACTGGATGTGCTCGATAGATCTCAAGGACGCGTACTACCACATCCTAATGGACAGGCGCTCCAGGAGGTTTCTCCGCTTCGGCTGGGAGCCAGTCACTACCAGTTCGGGTCCTTCCCTTTGGTCTCACCACAGCCCCAGGGTGTTTACCAAAGTACTAGCAGTGGTAGCGGCCCACCTGAGGCTTCAGGGGGTGCAGGTCTTTCCCTACCTGGACGACTGGCTCCTTACCGCCCCAACAAGGCATCTACTTCTCTCGTGAGACTCCTTTCTCCATCTTGCTCCATTTCTGGGCATCACAATAAATACAAACAAGTCCAACCTGGCACCCGCTCAGCTCTTAGATTTCATAGGGGCCAGACTAGACACAAGGAGTTTACGAGCCTTCCTCACTGCGGACAGAGTTCTAAATCTGCAGCTCCAGGTGCGGGCCATTCTCCATTCATGTTCTGTTCCAGCGGAGTTGGTCCTGAGGGCTCTAGGGTCCATGGCCGTCGATAGCACTTCTTCCTCTTGCCAGGCTCAATATGCATTCTACAGTGGACGCTCTTAGTACAGTGGTCATACCTTGCTCTCCCCATGCATCATCCCATAGCGATCAGCAAGGCTTGCAAGCGGTCCCTCTTGTGGTGGCTCCACTCCCGGATCTCCACAGGGTCGCCCATTTTGTGCTTCTCCCCTCTCGCCACGGTGACCACGGACGCCTCCGCCTCGGGTGGGGGCACTGCTTGGCCGGACAGTCCAAGGCACGTGGAGCGATTCAGAGACCTTACTGCATATCAATGTTCTAGAGATGAGAGCAGTGCTCTTAGCGTTGCTAGCACTTCAGGACTTTCTTCCCTTGGGAACAATTGCGATTCAATCGGACAATATGTCTGTTGTCTGGTACATCAACAAGCAAGGGGGAACAAGGTCTTACCCTCTTTGTCGAGAGGCCATGAGAGTTTGGGAATGGGCAATCTCCACCAATCGCTTTCTCATAGCAACGCACATTCCGGGTCAGTCCAACATCCTAGCGGACAAGCTCAGTCGCACCATTCTCACCCCTTACGAGTGGTCTCTCAATTGTCAAGTAGCGGAACGCATATTCGCACGGTGGGGAACCCTTCATGCGATCTTTTGCTTCTCCCTCAAACACCAAGTCGACAGTTTTTGGCTCTAATACCTCCTCCGGAGGTACCCCAAGAGACGCTCTGGTGCATGCTTGGCCACCCGGTCTTCTGTATGCCTATCCACCCTTGCCTCTGATGCTGCAAGTTCTTCAGAAAGCCTCTCGGGTGGGTTGCAGAATGATTCTCATTGCTCCGTTCTGGCCTCGACAGATCTGGTTCCCCTTCCTAAGGTCTCACTCGATGAATCCTCCTTGGATTCTAGATCCCATTCGGATCTGATATCCCATCCATCCTGCATTCCTCCTCCGAACCTGGACAGCCTGAAGCTGACCGCTTGGCTGCTCCAGTTCCACTCTTGATAAGGACTCGGTATTTCTTCACGGTAAAGGCTATTTTGGTGGCGGCTCATAAACCATCCACTAGAAAGGTTTACGAAGCAAATGGAAACGTTTCTCTGTGTGGGCGGAGCGGCAAGGCCTAGATCCCTTCACGGTTCCTCTCCCGTAGTGCTTGATTTTCTAACCTCTCTCTTTAATGATGGTGCCAGCAGTTCCACAGTCAAAGTTCAACTGGCGGCAATTTCTCACTATCACATTGGTCAAGAGTCTAATCCTCTTATGTCAGCCAAATTGTGCAAAACTTTTCTTAAGGGTACTTTCCTTCTCAGGCCCCTATAAAGCAAGCAGTTCCTCCTTGGGACCTTTCTTTGGTCCTACAGGCCTTGACCGCTCCCCTTCGAGCCGGCTACAGTGGACCTCAAATTCTTGTCTTACAAGACAGCCTTTTGGTAGCCATTACATCAGCCAAGAGAGTTTCTGAACTTCAAGCTTTATCAGCTAAACCTCCTTACTTGGTTTTATCCGGACCGTGTCTCCTCAGGACCAACCCGTCCTTCCTTCCTAAAATCGCTTCTGAAGCAAACATCAATCAATCCATTAACCTCCCTGTTTTCTTCCTAAGTATGAAAACAAAGGTGAATATAGGCTACACTCACTAGATGTTCACAGGCAACTAAGATTTTATCTCAACAGGACAGCTGGTCATAGGCAATCCGACCAGCTGTTTATTTCCTTTGCAAAATTCAATTTGGGCAAGCCAATTTCCAAAGTTTCTCTGTCCCGCTGGATTTCACAGTGCATTTTATTGGCTTATCAAGCGTCAGGAAGGCCGGAGGGTGTTCATGCCCATTCAACCCGGTCAGTATCTACCTCAGCAGCCTTCAAGGCTAGGATTCCTCTAGATGATATTTGTGCAGCAGCCACGTGGGCTTCATCTCATACATTTATTTCTCACTATAAGTTGGATCTTGCATCTAGGGGTAGAGCATCCTTTGGCTCCGGTGCTCGGAATATCCTTCCATGATGGCGCCCAAGATTCAGGTAGCTGGGGACTCTGTCCCACAGGTTGCAGACAAATGAATATCCTACTTCAGATTTAGAAGTTATGTACTCACCATAACGTTCCATCTGAGTAGGTGTATTCATTTGTCTGCAACCATCCCGCCCTCCTATCCCCCTGGCCTTTCAGTTTCCTGCATATTACTTGTTACCCTTTTGAGGGTATTGTTGCTTTGGCAAACTCGATCTGAGGTCATGAGGGTAGAGCAGGGCATTATGGGTGAGGGGAGGAGCTGAGAGCTTGGATCCATAGCTGGAAAACTATGCCGGTTCGGATCCGATATCGGATCCATAACCCACAGGTTGCAGACAAATGAATACACCTACTCAGATGGAACGTTATGGTGAGTACATAACTTCTAATTTCTTTGCCTTCTTCCTCATCGTCCGTTGAGAAGGCCAAAAAGAGACGTCTGTTAGTACCATAATTTCCTTCGGCACCGACACATAAAAACTCTTGTTTCTAAAAGTTCTTCAGATCTGATGGATTCTGGATACAAGACTTTGGTACTGGTAAAATCATCGGCACAGACTATTTCAGCTGATTCCAAACCCTTGATGCTGAAGTCATTGGCACACCAGCAAATTCAGTATTCAGTGCTTCCTGGTTCTTCTTCGATGCCGGCTGCAATGGCGCAGAGTATTAAGATAGTACAGAAAGAAATTTTACCTAGGGCAACTTGCTCACCATCAGCTGATCCTTTTGTGGGTGAATTATCCAAAGTTTTCCTGCAAAGGCCTCATTCACCCTCTATTATGTCCATCTGTTCCACTACATGTCTTAAAGAAGTTGACATGGAGAGACTGGTGAATAAAATTTTGTGGGTGAGAGGATTTGCAGGACTCTCTTCGGCTCTGACCCCCCAGGTTTAGGAGTTTCCAGCTCTGAGTTGTCTAGCACCGACTTTATCGGTTCTGTAGATCTCTTCCTTCAGAACCAGTTATTGCCCTCAGTTCAAGTCTTTTGGATCTGGATATCTCCCGCAGCTGTGTCTGCCCTGTTGGATCTCAGGGGCAGGAGTCGACTTCAGTTTTTTCAGAGCTGTCCCTGCACCTTGGAGCATTGCCACTGTTAAGTTCCACTTCGGCTTCTGTCTCGGGGGCTGTTTCATTGGAGCAGGGAGTGACCAAGTTTCCGAGGCACTCTACCTGTTCCGGGCTCCCTTCCCTCTTTGGACGGGAAGCCTTCAAGGCAATGGAGAAGGCATTGTCTATTGTAGTCACTGAATTGGCCCCTTCCTCCTCGGAGCAAATACCTTCCTCACTCTCAGTTATTCAACCGGTCTCCACTGGGGCAGTGACTGCTGAATCTTCAGGAACCTCAAATATAGATTCTGTCATCTTCTGATGTCTCACCAGACTATCCACCGAGGAGGTTCCTCAGAAGAAGTGCAAGAGGAAGCACTTGGATTCCCCACAGGAACTGGTCACGGAAGACACTGATTTTGATGAAGGGAAAAGATCCCCTAGTTCACCCCCAATGTCTCCTTTGGAGACATCCTAGAAATTTTGAAACAGAAGGGTGACTAAGTCCCCAAATCCTTCTTCCAAAAGAATCTGTTTACCTGCAGGCTTTTGGTACTCGCCCCTCTACCTTTTGGGTGACTCCATTCACTGATGAGCTCATTCAGTTGATCTCTGTGCGTGTGGAATGCACGGGACACCACTGAACCCATCTTTAAGAGACTGGACAAAATTTTATCTGCCCCCGAGGATAAACAATTCTGGGCCAAAGGATTAGTGGTAGATGCCATGATCTTAGTGGCTGCCACCAAAAAGGAACTCTCTGAGGAGAGTTCATCTATCCATCCACTCAGTAGAGAGTTTCAGGCAGTGGATAGATTTGGGAAGCAGGTTTGCACTTCATTGACCTTCACTTTAAGGTCTTTGAGTTTCCTGGTGTTTTTCACCAGACTTCAGAGTGATCTGATCAAGGAGCTGTCCGATACCCTGGAAGGAGCTGCTACTGAGGGAGTTCAAGAAAAGGTTCCTTCTTAGTTGGCCACCTTGGAATCTGTGTCAAACTCATCCATGAGGCTCATTAGGCATGTAGCCGAAGGGACCACCAGAGTGGTGGGTTCAGGCGTAGCCATTAAGAGACATGCCTGGATGCGTCTGTTTGATTTTTGTGGAACCATCTAAGTCTTCATTCATCAGTGGTACCCTTTAATGGATTGTCTGTGTGTGGCCTAAAAGAGATGTCATCCAGGTGTGAGAAGGATAGTAAGACCCTTTCTGCTCTGGGTGTACATTTTTCCACTCCCCAGTGATCCTTTTCCAGGAATCAGAGGAGCGGTGGAAAGATGTTCAAAAAACCCCAAGGGCCTTTCCAAGACACATGTGGAGTTGGTTCCTCAGGATCAGAGGGGGAACTACAGTAGAAGACCCCATCCACATGGCAGAGGTGTCCAGCAGAACCAGGGATTCAGGGACTCCTTCTTGGGTAAGCCTTTGCCTTTTCAGCGGCTTTTTCTTGGCTTTCTCTGGAGGCATTTGGGGGATGGTGTTTATCCTTGCACCAAAACGCCTAGCTAAATATAATAGATTCTTGGGTGCAACAGATTATTTCCAGAGGTTATATCATACCTTTTTCCTTTCATCCCCATTTATGCAAAAAAATCCCTGATGTTCCATTCAGTCAGAAGGATCCAGCAGTTTTAGAAATTCAAAAACAGCTAGACGAAAGAGTCGTCCAAGAAGTCCCACCAAACCAGCGAGGATCCGGGATTTACTCGAGATTCTTTAGTCCCAAAAGTGACGGGACTGGAGACCAATTTTGGGTCTGTGTGTTGAACAAATCAGTTCAACAAACAATTCTGGATGGTCATGGGTACAGTCCATGCTTCCATGCTTCCATTTTTGGAGAAGAACTACTGGATGTGCTCCGTAGATCTGTAGGACGCGTATTTTCACATAAAAATGAAAAAGCACTTCAGAAAGTTCTTCTGGTTCCAGCTGGGAGCCAGTCATTACCAATTCAGGGCTCTGCCCTTTGGTCTCACCACAGACCTCAGGGTGTTCACCAAATATATGGCAGTGGTAGCAACTCACTTGAGACTCTAAGGATTCCAGGTGTTTCTTTACTTGGACGATTGGCTGATTACCACTACGACCAGGCATCAGCTGACAGAAGCAAGGGATTATGTTTTCCAGACCTGCACATGCTTAGGAATAACTATAAATTATGAAAAATCCCATTGGACTCCAACTCTGAGTTTAGAGGTATAGGAGCTCTACTAGATAAGACAACAACTGTAGCATCCCTTCCACCTGTAAGATTTCAGAAAATCAGAGCACTTATAGCAAGAGGGTACCTACTCGTGTAATGTTACAGGCTCTACGTTCCATGGCAGTGGCAATAACTGTAGTTCCCCTAGCAGGATATCACATGAGAGTCCTACAATGGCTGCCAACATCTCAATGGTCTATGCTATACCAACCCATGTCGGATCAAGTTCTGTTCACCAATCATAGCAGAAAAAATTTAGCTTGGTGGATACATTCCAAAGAAATTCTTGTAGGCCCCCCTTCATCCTTCTAGAACCCAAGGCCATATTTGGGCAGGACTGTCCAAGGCACCTGGTCCCCTACAGAGGCCAACTTGCATATCAGTGTCCTGGAGCTAAGAGCAATGATTTTAGCATTGCAAGCTTTTCAGGCTGCTCTTCCTGTGGGAACAATTGCTATTCAAACAGACAATATGTCAGCAGTTTGGTACATCAGCAAACAGGGAGGGACCAAATATTACGTCCTGTGTCAAGAAGCTCTGTGTGGCAGTGGGTGATCTCTTTCAACCACTTTCTGATAGCAGTGCGAATTCTGGGGAGTTCCAGTGTGATAGCAGGCAAACTGAGTAGATGTTTTCTCCTGCCTCACTGGTGTTCTCTCAATCCAGAAGTGATAGGATTTTCTGTCAGCGAGGCCAGCCTTGCTGCGACCCATTTGCCTCTCCCTTAAACAGCAAGTGCAGCAACAACTTTGCCATGGTCCCCCCTCCTGTGAAGTCACCAAGAGATGCTCTTTTCCACACTTGTCCCTTCCAAATTCCTATATGCTTTTTCCCCGATACCTCTAATCCCAAAATTCATACAGAAAGCACCTCAGGCTGAAGAGCAGAGTAATCCTCATTGCACCTTATTGGCCTTGACAGATACGTTATCTCTTTCTTTGGCCTTATCTGATTCAATGACCTTGGACTCTGGACATGGCCCCAGACTTTCTGTCCCATCCAGAGGGATTAATTCATCCAAACATTTTAAACCTCAAGCTGACAGCATAGTTTCTCCATTTCCACTGATTGCCAGGCAAATTAACCTTTCTTCCCCCGTATGTCAAATTCTCCTACCTTCTCATAAGCCCTCTACCCGTAAACTCTATACTAGTAAATGGAAGGGATTTATCTGTTGGGCTTGTGAAAGGAATATTGATTCCCTTTTCTACTGCTATTGATAATTTAGATTTCTTAGCTTCTCTTTTCAGTGCAGGAGTTTCCCTGTCTCTCATTAAAATTCATCTAGCTGCAATTTCAAATTTCCATAATGGGTTAGAAGAATGCCACTTGGCTTCTCATAAACTTGGCAAATCCTTTTTAAAAGGGAGACTTTTGTTGTTTAAACCTCTTGAGGATCTTACTCCACTTTGGGATCCAAATCTAGTGTTACAAACCATTGTACATTCCCCCTTAGAACCATCTGCACACTGTGATCTAAAGTATTTATCATGGAAAACTTTATTTTTGGTGGCAATAACTTCTACCAGAAGGATTTCAGAAATTCAAGCCCTGTCATGTAGACCACCTTGTATGATTTTACACAAAGACAGAGTTTCCTTATGGACAAATCCCACTTTTCTGCCTCAGATAGTGTCAGTCTAATATCAGTCAGACTAAAAATTTACCAGTACTCTTTCCCAGTTTTACAAACAAAGGTGAATACTGTTTGCAGTTATTGGATATTCACAGACTATCTTCACAGAATGAAAGACATAAGAAAGTCTGACCAACTTTGTGTATCCTTTTCAAGCGCATTGTCTGGGAAACCAGCCAGCAAGGTGACCTTAGCCTGATGACTCAAGGACTGTATATCCTTTATGATGAGAATAAAATTGATTTGCCTAGGCCTGTTAAGGCACATTCTACAAGATATGTAGCCATGTCAGCATTTTTCCAATCTAGAGCTTCAATGGATGATGGAAATTATCAATAGCAGTAGAAAAGGGAATCAATTCCACATATCTTTGAGTCATTACAAATTGGATTTGGTCTCTAGGGGAGGAGCATCCTTTGGTTCAGTAGTGCTTAGGAATGTCCTTCCTTGAGTCCTCCCAAGCTCTAAAGTAGCTGGAGACTCTGTCCCATATGTCAAGGATAAAATGAAAATGAACAACATCAGATAAGGAAGTTATGTACTTACCATAGCGTTCCATCTGTGTTTTCATGTTCATTTATCCTTGACTCTCCTCCGTCCATCTCCCAGCCTCTGAAGACCCTTTGGTGGAGTGGATAATGTACATATTAGTTTTCCCCATCATTAAGACATAGCAGATACGGCTTCTATTGAGGCTTCTTGAACTATGGCCTTTATATCTAATCTTTGATCTGAGATAATTGGGAGAGACTGATTGTGGGTACAAGGGAAGCTAAACAACTTTTGACCTCCGTGAGCCTTAGCAATGGCTGAGCCGGTCCCGATAATCTGAACCAAACCCATATGTCAAGGATAAATGAAAATGGACAATACAGATGGAAGGTTATGATAAGTACATAACTTCTTTTTCTTAATGTTATCAATTGTTTGTCTGCCATCCACAAAATCTGATCTGTATCCCACTTTGGCAATACTTCTGCCATTTTTTAGCCAGTATACACACAAACACTTTAATAACCATGCCTTAAACTTGAAATGGGTCTGCATGAGGCTGGAACTGATGAGCCTGTATCCTAGTTGGGTAATACAGCCAGCACAGCTTTTTTCCCCAAGATGCTGGTACTTCCTCCCCTTTTAAAAGGTTATTAAACAAAATCTTCCAGATCTTTATCCCTTTATTCTCTCCTAACATCCATACTGCCACAAGAATGGCATCTTTTCCTGGAGACTTCCCTGCAGATTGATTATACATCCCTGTTTTTCTCATCTCCTCTTATCTTAACAGTTTGAGCTTCATCTTCCACTAATCTTGGACAAATTAAGTATTCCGTAAATATTTCTGTTTGTACTTTTTCTTGATGTCCACATTCCTCTGCTTTATACAAATTTTCATAAAATTTCTGAAATAACACCTCTATAGGATCTCTGGTTATTTTTCTTGTCTTAGACTCCCTAAGTTTGGTGACAATCCTTTCTACTTTTTATTGCACAAGTCTTTCTGTTAAACAACTCTAGTACAAAATTTTTAACGGCTATCTTTCTAAACGCATTGATATTTTCCAGATATTCTTTTGTTTTCTGTTTAGTCTTCTGCAGTAATTGTACTATGAGATTCCCCTTATTCTGCAATACTTTAACCTTTGTCAGTTTTTCTAATTCTTAATACTTCTTAACCATATCTTTTTCTCTTTTATTTCTGCCTGGCTTTAAACTCCATTTACATTGTAGCCCAGTCACAAGATATTTGTTCTGAAGAAATTTCTATTGTCCTTAATAACTCTGGAATAATTTCCACCACCAATTCCTTAATTTCCTCTCTTCAACATGTAGTTGAGAAAGTACCACTGTTTCATTTTTATTTCATTATACTCCATTTTTATGTTAGTTTTTATTATTGCATGATTATTTGATGTTTGTCAAAGCTTACAATTAAATGTACATATTCCAGTGAAGTACAACTTCTGTCTAGTCTAGGCCAGTTATTGTTCCTTTGGGAATAATATGCAAATCATGTCAGAGTTATTAATACTGAATTCACATCTTCCATGCCAGATACTTTCATAAATTTCTTTCAGAAATCTGCTCTCTTGTTACGTTTTCCCTTCTAGATCACCCAATACATCCTCACTGATCTAAATCAAGTTCAAGTCTCCTCCTATAAGTACTATTCTCCTTTGAAAGCTGATCATTTCTCCTCATATTTTCTCAAGCTCCACAATAGCAGTTTTTGGTAGAATACAAGTACATGCCAGAGTGATCCTCCTCCTATGCCGGTAGCCTCTTTCTACCACAAGTCTACAGTTGTTTTTCCCTCTTCTGTCACTGTTTGAGCTCCTCTAGCAATCAGTATGAATTCCCTTTCCTTTGGCCCTGATATTCTGCTGAATATGCCTTCTTTTTCAAATTCACATGTTCATTTCTTCACAGTTTTGTCTCCTGCAGCATTGGTAGTTGCACTCTGCAATTCTTAATATAATTCAATACTCTCTCCTTTTAGTCTGTACCTGTAAGGCTGCTTTCATTCCAAAAATGCTATGGATAGAGTAATCATTATGATAAAAAAGCTGTTCCCACTTATTATACATAACTGTTTTTTTAAACGTTTATTTCTAACTTTTGGCTTACACACACGCACACACACACGCACACACACACACACACACACACACACACACACACACACACTCTCACACACACACCACTCCAAGATTGCACTACAATGGGGAAAAGGGAAAATTTAAAAGGTTTCCCTTCACTTACCCTCGTATATCTTTACTTCGTGGTTGTTGGCCGACTATGACCATTCAATGTGTTGTTTTTTTTTTTCATTGATTTCCTAGTTCGCCGATTTTTCCATTCTCTGTTTACAGTTCGCTTGAACATAGACCCATATATACATACATACGCTGTTTGACAGACTGATCTTTTGTATAGTTGTTTCCTTTCCTTTGTCTACCCAGGACTAAATGAACATGTATCGAAAATTAAGTCTTTAGAGAGGCGAATTTTATATATATATATATATATCTATATATATATATATATATATATATATATATATATATATATATATAAAAATGTGAAACTTATGATGACATCTTTTATGTTTTAAATGTTTATTAATTTTGTTTATATATATTTACATTTTTTTCTCTTTTTTAGATTGTATCCGCTACATCAGTATGGGGCCTTTAAATTTTAATAGGGGATTAGGTGGCCTAATGGTTAAGGTGTTTGCCTCACAAACACAAGGTGCAGGGTTTGAGTCTAAGGGCAGTTAGCTTAGTACTACTCTATGAACCTATGATGTCATAGAGGGAGTTTTCTTATATATTCAATCATTTGAAATTTGTATTTTGTCTGAAGAAGTTTAAATCTTGAATGCTTACAAAAGCACTAACCTTATTTGTTTTAAAAGAAGTTTTTTGGAGTAAAACCTTGCCTTCTTTGTTTTTTTAGTTTGTCAGTGTTTCCTCTCATCACCATTTGAACCTCTGTCACATTTTCAAGACTTTTTGCTTTAATGAAAATCCTCAAAGTAAATGCATTTTCAGATCCCTAATCCCCTATAAACTTGGAACAGACACACCTAAGTATGTACATTTTTAACGCATTTAAGTTTAATTCCTAGATAAGGGCATTTGCCCCAAATTGACAACTGCACCCACAGGCATAACCTAATAAAAAGTTAAGGTTACCCATTCTAAAGTGCATGCTGCAGGCTGTATTCCCACTTACACTGATTGCATTATCTCTGTTCCCCTCCCATATGTGCAAAACAGCTTATATGCTTTCAGAAAATATTTGTTTATCCCTAACTAAAAAATGCACTATAAAAATGCATGATCTTTAAATAAAACTAAAATTATGCACTTTTCTGTTAAATGCTTTAAAGTATTAAGTCTGCTGGGGAGTCTACTCTATATTATTTAATTCCCAAACTTTATTTTTCAATGAACTGGTTCTCATTATATCTTAAAATGTACTTGCCTCAGCAAAGAATGCTCAGAACTCTGAAGATTAATGTCTTCTCCCTGCAGATAACTTATCTCCATGTAAAAGTAGTCAGGAATGGGGAAAAAACTAACAACTTGCAGATGCTTGAAGTAAGCTTTGTATATTTCACTCAGAACAGACTGTATAGAATTCCCCTGGCTAGCTGCTTTCATCAGCAGACTTTGTCACTGAGAAAATTTGCTAATAAAAAAAAAAGCTAATAATTTTGCACATTAAAGAAAATTTGTTTTTGTCATGACTTTTATCAATTTGTGTTATTTTTAAAGCCTGTTTGTTTACAAAAAGTGCTCTTAGCTTAAGTCAAGGACATTAATCTAGACATCCACTTTTGTGAAAATGGGAAATTTTCTTCTTGGTTCTACATATAATATAATCAGTATACTTTTACATCCATCCAACCCCAGCAGCTGATAAACGGCATCATATTAACTTGAACTTCTATTCAGCCTTTCTTCTCTTGTTTATACTTTAAAATCTTTATTTCTTACAACTAAAAAAGTACTTGTTTACTTTTATATCTTTAACACATACAGCAGTTACTGTGAAAAGACTATCATCTAAAAGTTTAAAATATCTCTAAATTATACAAATCTCCTTTAGACTATAAAATGCAGTTTATATCATGAAATGTTTATATAAATACCAATCAGATAAGAAATTTTTATTTGGTTACTTCTTTTTTCCTCTGTAGTGCTGCAGGAGGTATATGCTTTATAGTTTACCTATAAGTTTAACAAATTCCAAAAAAGTCCAGTCTTTTCTCAGCCATTTTTATTTGAAAAGCCATATTTCACCAATGTGATTGATGCTTTATAATCTCATTTATTCACTACCTTCAGTGTTACTTCTTCCTGATCATCTCAGTCTCTCATCTCTAGACTCTAGTTCATGTCCAAGGTACTCCTGATTCTTCTGGACAATTCCAGTGCTTTCTTCTGTCTCGAACATTTTCATTAGGAATATTGGAAAAGGTTTCACTGGCAAAGTTAAATTATGAACTTTACTGTCATAAGCATGCGAAGCAGAGTCCACTTCTGCTTGCTGATGCACCTTTTGTTGGGCAAGCAATTTATTTCATTCTTAGCCTGTTCTGCATCAAAAATCTTTGATCATGATTTTGATGTATAATGTTTGTGACTAGGAACATATTAATACTTTTTGTTTTCCTGTATATAAATGTATGTTTGCCCATGTATTAAGTGATATTTCAGTAAAGGTCGTCTTCTTCTTCTTCTTCTTCTTTCGGCTGCTCTCGTTAGGGGTCGCCACAGCAGATCAACTGTTTCCATTTCTTTCTGTCCTCTGTATCTTGCTCTGTCACACCAATCACCTGCATGTCCTCTGTCACCACATCCATAAACCTTATCTTAGGCCTCCCTCTTTTCCCGTTACATGGCAGCTTCATCGTTAGCATCTTTTTCCCAATATACTCTGCATCCCTCCTCAGCACATGTCCAAACCAATGTAATCTTACCTCTCTGTCTTTGTCTCCAAACCTTCCAACCTGGGCTGACCCTCTAATATACTTATTCCTAATCCTGTCCATCCTCATCACACCCAGTGCAAATCTTAACATCTTCAGCTCTGCCACGTCAAGCTCTGACTCCTGCCCTTTTGTCAATGTCACTGTCTCCAACCCATATAACATAGCTGGTCTCACTACCCTCTTGTAGACCTTCCCTTTCACTCTTACTGGTACTCGTCTGTCACAAATCACTCCTGACACTCTTCTCCACCCACTCTATCCTGCCTGTACTCTCTTCTTCACCTCTGTTCCATACTCACCATTATTCTGAACTTTTGATCCCAAGTACTTAAACTCATCCACCTTCACCACCTCTACTCCCTGCATCCTCACCTTTCCTCTATCCTCCCTCTCATTCACACACATATATTCTGTTTTAGTCCTGCTGACCTTCATTCCTCTTCCCTCTAGAGCATATCTCCACCTCTCTAGGGTCTCCTCCACCTGTTCCCTACTCTCACTACAGATCACAATGTCATCTGCAAACATTATAGTCCACGGGGACTCCTGTCTGATCTAGTCTGTCAACCTGTCCATCACCATTGCAAATAAGAAAGGGCTCAGAGCTGATCCTTGATGTAATCCCACCTCCACCTTAAATGCATCCTTCACTCCCACCGTAGACCTCACCGCTGTCACACTACCCTCGTACATATCCTGTACCACTCTTACATACTTCTCTGACACTCCCGACTTCCTCATACAATACCACAACTCCTCTCTAGGCACCCTGTCATATGCTTTTTCTAAATCCACAAAGACACAATGCAACTCCTTCTGAAAATAGCTGGATGCAGCATCTTGATTCTCATACCTGATTCTTGACATCCCCTGATTGCCGGAATAAATTTAATTCTGTTCTGTCTAGTGTATAGTGAATAATCATTTTCTTCAAACAGTTTGCTGTTTCCAGTTTTTAATACTTTGCCCTTCTGCCTCCGTTTTGTCAGGATCAACTCTTTCTACTGCTGTGATTGCATTTTCACTAATGTAGGTCTTGGCTGCCTTCTCATGGCCAGGTGTTTCTCCATGTACTCTTTATCCTTTCAGTTAACAGATTCTGATGTGGAATACCAGTCCAGTTTTTTATTTGTGCTTTCATAAAATTAATGCAGCTTGTTCCTTCTATTTTGTCTGGTACAGCAAAAAATCTCAGATTTTCTCTACACTTTCTGTCGTCTAACTCAACTATTTTTTTGAAACCGATCTTTTTCAGTTATCTCATATTTAACCATCTTTTTCTTCATTTCATCTTCTGATTTTTGCAGTTTTGTGAGTTCATCTAAACAGCTAGTTAAACCTTTTTCTATTTGTCCAGCATTTGTTATTTGAGTGGATATATTCCTTCAGTGTTTCTTGTATTTTAATCACATCTGAGTACATTTGATTTATTTTTCCACCTAAATTAATGGAAGCCATCTCTTGAACTATATCTGAAGGTTGACCTGCTTGTTGTTGAATAGCTGCAGAATTCTTCCCAGGCAGTGTTTTCTCTTTACTATTTCTGGTTGATTTTCTTTCAGGTTTCCCCAATTTAGTTTTTGCTGTCATCCAGGCAGTATATTTACTAGCCAGTAACTGAAATTTACTCCAAAAAGAGTTTCAGTGGCTGTCCTTTTTCTCAGTTTCTGTTTTCACACTGGGAGAGCTGAAGTTAAACTGTTGATACTTGTGCAGCCATCTTGTAGCCCTGTAAGTTCAGGTAGCTTTGAACTGTTTTGTTGCAGTGAGAGAAAAGCTGTAACTATACATGTTCTCAATGCTGAATGCTGTGGAAGAGTCTTTTACACTATGGCAGCATCATTGTTATGAGTGTCCCTGACATGATACCATGCTGTGAGTTTGAGATGCTTATATTTGCCTAGATGTTGAACTGCTTGTAAATGGGTACATATTCTAGATTTTAATAAAGGAGGCAATAGATGATTAACATAACTGAGGTTTCTCAGTTTGAGTACAGTAAGTACCTGTTTTTAAGTAGTTAGAACAAAGCTGTTCTTGATAAATATGCTAATATCTAAACTAGATTAATATAGCATTGGCCCAAATGTTTATAAAGTCAAAGATAGGTTATTAAAGCTAACGTAGATTTCTACTTGTGGAGAAATTAATACCCTAAACTTGATAAAATTAACAGTCCTTTGATTAGCTGCTAGGGTCTTTTGTACTGTGTTCCAAAAAAAAAAAAAAAGTCTCCAAATTAAATACCAGTGTCAGTGTCCATTAGGTGAAGGTAAAGCTGAAGCAATGGAGTTATGTCCAGGATTAAGTATTTTTTTAAATAGGCAAGCATGACCTGTTCCAAGTGCATATGTTGTTGTTCAGGACAAAATGTCTCTTTGCAAGTAAGAATTGGCTTAATTTGCTACATTTTGTTTGCTTAGTTGTGTTCACATTATGTAGAAATGGGACATTTGTCTTGTCCTGTCATACTTTGATGCATGTTTAATTACTGCTTGCAAAACACCAAGAATCAGTTTGGAGAGGGTGGAACCAGCATTGTGTTTTTTTATCTCCTGAAGATTAGAATCTTGGAGATGGACTTTGTTGTATGACTGCTGCCTGACTGAGGCTTAACAGTGGTAATGTTGCAATCTTCTGTACTTGAAGAATGTACATGTTCATACCATATATTGTAGTTCTAGGCTGTGAAGAACCTCTCCACCATCTATATGACCACAAAAGGTCAGCTGCTGGGTCTACTCTATACTGCATAAGATTTCCACACATCTGATAAAACAAGACAGAACAATGATAGGTGTTTATTACATGATAGAGGCAACTAAAGAAATATTTATTTATTTTTTATTTTTATTTTTATTTAACATTTGTTGACCGGGAATGTCCAACTGTAGTAACTGGATTGCACATATTGAATACTTGTGTATGGTTAAGTTTGTGTCTCTTCTGTGGTAGTTATGTTACATCACCTGTCCTCCAGAAAACTGGAATACCTTCAAGGGTGTCATATTTGTAGCACATTCTAAGGCGGTCAGAATATATATATATATGTATGTATATATATATATATATATATATATATATATATATATATATATATATATATATATATATATATATAGATATATATATATATATAATTTATTTATTTTTATCCTAATTCTAACTAAAGCCTTGTAAGCATGAAGTTCACAAACCCTGTAAATGTTGCTCTTCTGTCAGTAAGTTTTTTTTTTTTTTTTTTAATAATTTTTATTATGTTTTGCAGGCAAGCCCTGATCGTGGAACTCCCCTTCCTAGCTCACCTGGAGGGTCTGTCACTGCTATCAATTATTTTGAAGGTAAGTATTGAGAGTTTCTTTACTTTTCTAATTTATTACTTTGTCCCATATTTTCCCTTCTGTTGGCAGATGTGCCATGTTTGTATGCGTGTGTGTGTGCACGCGCGCTTAGGTGGTAGGGGGAAGTTTATGTTGCATGTGCTTTAATTCTGAAATCTGCCCCTTGTGCTTCGTTTCTGCTTTGCTGAAGGAACATCAACCCTTTTGTTTGACACAAAGTTTATTGTTTTAGTTGGAAAGCAGGTACAAAATAGCTTTGTTGCACATGGGTATGAATCTATATTAAGTCTTTTTGGTTTATAACAATGTTGTGAATCTGAGAAGACAGTAGAAAACCTAGACAAGACACTAGATTTGTATGTTCCTGTTTTATATGCTTTCATTGACTTTCATTCATACGTGTGGTGTTTGAGAGGACAGGGAGGCGAGCAGACAGTACAGTACTGCTCGTTTCTGATACAAAACTGTGATGTGAGTGTACGCACATAACCAAAAAATGTATGTAGGTGTGTCACTGCACTGGTTTGAACAGGAGCAAACTTTTTCTCCGTTATGAATTTTGTTTTGAATTGGGAAGTACAAAGTGGTACCACTTTAGTTTCATTTCAACTACTGGAGTTGTATAATCAAAAGACATAATTTAAAGGGCTCTTAACACTGAACTTTTTATTGCACTAATGTACAAGTTCCTGAGTGTATTCTGTTCTTTGGCCTTCAGGTGTGAGACCTAACTTCTAGCCAGGAAATGGTAACTTTCAGTTTTGTAATTGCCTAGACAATTCCAGTAGCAGAAGTAGCTTGGCATGCTTGTATACACGACTGTGAGTCTGTCTGGGTTACGTCCATTGAGGAATATGATAAGGTGACAAAAGATATCATTATGTGAAAGAGTTTGATCTTGTGCTGACTGAGCACGTATGAAGGGACTTCAGTTCCCTCTTTCCACTTCACATTTGAATACATCTCCAAATCCTGTCTTGCTGTATACTTAGGCTGCACTGGTTTCATAAGGTTATAGCTTGGATCTTGTGTAGTTATTTTATAGGGAGCTAACACACTTATCCAAGACCAGAAATAATATATTACTTCTCTCCTGGAAACCCAGTAAGATATTTAACATTAAGCATCAGTGATGACATTAGACAAGCAAACTTTTGTTGTTTCTGTGTACGGACAGAGGGAAAGACTTTGCCTGATGTAAACTGTGTAATGTATTCTCTGGCAGAGTGATCTTCATAAGGTTCATTGCTGCAGCAGCATAAACTGTATGGGGTATATCCTGCTAAGGATATAACAGATGATCAGCTTCCAAAGCTGTAGGGCACCATCCATTCACACAAACTGTTAGATGAAGCTGTGCCCATTTTTAGGCAGGTTATTGTTGACATTTCTGCATCTATTGCTTCAAAAATTTATTGCAAAAAGAAACAAAAACTTAAAATATGTCTTTTCCTTTCTCAGTGATGCTGGACTGGAGTACTTTATTGGGTTTAGCTCAAGGTTTAGTATAGGCTCTTGACCTTTCTTGTATGGCTATGGTAAACGTAAAAGGGATTTTTCATTTTCTGAAGAGATTCAAGACCTTGACCCTTTAAATGATTGTGAGGGGACAGATTATGCTGTCTCAACAGATTTCTGACTCAGATTCTGATGAGTGTGTGGCTCTGGACAGTCCCTTTGAAGGATACTTGTGCTCTGAGACTATTTTCAGAAATAGTTGGTTCAGTGGAAAAACTGTGATGTTTCTTTGTCTTTCAGGATATATGATTTGTTACAACTATAATTTCCAGAACCTACAACATTTTCTTCTGTTCTGTGTACTTTGGAGGATGTTTTTGTGACCGCCTATAATTTCCCTGATAGTCAGCTGGTCCATAAAGCAGATAGATTATACAAAGTGCCTTAGAATTTTAAGTTTTTATACAGTCTTCTGAGATCTTATCTAGCAGCTGTTGCGTTAGTTAGTCTAGTAGCTGCTAAACTTTTAATATGAATCCCTCTCCTAACAGTGATTAGAAGACTTTTTTAATGGGTTTATGAACAACGTGTATTCTTCTGAAACACTTGTTTTTAGAATTCTCTGCTGTCAAATTCATATGTTAAAGTTTATGGTTGCTTCTTGTGAGAATAGGAGTAATATTT
This sequence comes from Protopterus annectens, assembly GCF_019279795.1. Classification (NCBI taxonomy): domain Eukaryota; kingdom Metazoa; phylum Chordata; order Ceratodontiformes; family Protopteridae; genus Protopterus; species Protopterus annectens. The sequence goes on from NC_056733.1 coordinate 775,643,664, forward strand.
TGATTGTTTCCTCTTATGAGGAAAAATCTGCTTTGAGTAACTCTATCTCTTCTGTAACTGAAGTGACTACCCGTTGTTTGAAATGCACATACGACTCTGCTGAGGCCATCTCTGGGGCTTCTGCTACTGGAATTGTTAGGAGGAGGTATGGCTGGCACTGTTCTTAAAACCTGCCAGAGGATGTCAAAAATGAAATTTTGAATTCCCCCTTTGACAGAGAACTAGATTTTGGCCACTCTACTGCAAAGGTTATTAAAATTGTGATGAGAGAGGAAAGCTGATTCAAGGCATCTCCCAGATTTTCAGCCCTCTTTCTCTATGTTTACCAAGGGATTTGGTGCTGTCTACAGCTTTCTTTACAAAGCAGAATAAATGGTCTCAGCAATCTGCTGGTAAGCAGACATTTAAAAAAGCAATGATGGGGAAGTCCGAGAAAGAAAGCAGGAACCCTCTAGAGCAAAGGACAGCCTAATATGTCTGACTATATGAGGGACTTCCCCTCTTGCCCCAGCAGCCCCCTAATCCTTCCAGAAATTCTGAACCGTTATTTCTGTCTTTGACAGATGATTGGTTCTGATAAGTACTTCATCAAGAGTACAAGTAGCAGTGGGTGGCTCTCCCAATTTTTTGGCTGATTCCTCCTCACTTGACTGACGTAGCTGTTCTTTTTCCTCCTGTCATCAGCGTGTGCTCACTTGGGGTGATAAAAGTTGCTCCTCCTCTTCATTTAGGAAAAGGGTTTTTATTCACTTATGTTGCTTGTGAAGATTCTTTAAAGACCAGTTTTGGATCTTTCCTGTTTGAACCAGTTTGTGATGGTGCCCAAGTTCAAAATGTCATTTCACAACTTGTTACCCCCTGTATCCCATTTGAGTTTTCTAATGACTAGATTTAAAAGATGTATATCATCACATTCCTGTAGATCTAGATTTCAGATGTTTCTTAAACTTTTTTGTGTGTTTGGATCACAGTATCATTTCAATACATTAATCTTTGTGCTATCTACTGCCCAGATGTCTAGCTGCTGTGATTGCCTAATGCAGACTGCAAGGTATTCAGATTTTTTTTTGTTTAGACATCTTCCTCATCTTTGCAGAGTCTTTTTCAAAAGTGTCTGGAATCTCTCAGTTGGGTAAAGGATTTCCTACACAATGTCGGAATCCAAGAGAGCATTCAGTAGTCTTTTCTGACTCCTCCTCATACGATTGTTTTTCCTGGGGTGTTTCTTGGACACCTCAATTCAAAGAGCTTTTCTTTCACAGGAGAAATAGATCTGTATTGAAATCTATTCCTGAGGTTTTCCACACAGACTTTACCTCAGCAAAGGAATTCCTCAGGATGCTGGCTGTTGTGGCATCAATGATACTCATGATACCTTTGCCAGACTCCACATGAGAAAAGTCCCATTGGTACCTGAAATCTGTATGGTCCTAGCATCAACATCCTTTGACTTTTCAGATTCCAGTTTTGGGATTTTTGAAAAGAGAGGTTATGTGGTGGAGATGACAAATTTCACAGAATGCAGGTCCCATCCCCCCACCCCCAGCATGATCGTTCACAACAGATGCCTTGGACTTTCTCTGGGGAGCAGTGTTAATGAGAATAGGTGTGCAGGGTCTTTGGAATGAGAAAGATGGACCAAAAAGCATAAACGTAATAGAAATGTTAGCTTTTGTAAATGCTGTCAATCTTCCGTAGTCTCTGGGACCTCTGCAAGTGTTATAAACAACACCACAGTGATTTGGTGCATAAACAAGCGAGAATCAGATCTTTCCCTCTGTGCAGACTAATCATGGTAGCCTGGGATATAGCTTTTCATCACCATCTCACTCTGCAGACATCTTACATAATGTCATAGCAAAACTGTGTGGCAGACAAGCTGAGCAGTACCAGGACAGACCCTCACAAATGGAAAATGAATCAGAGGGTCTTCATGGATAGATCTATGGGAAACACTGCAAATAGATCTTTTTGGCTCCAAAAAGTCGTTTGGAAAAATTCTGCTTCGGTACACCATACACAAAGGCCTTAAAGACTGCTGCTTTTTCTTTTCCTTAAACAAGAGTGTTCCTCTATGCTTTTCCACCCTTTCCACTAATATTCAGGGTAATTCTGAAGATTCATAAAGACTCCACAAAGGTCATTGTGCTGACTGTTTTCCCAGACAACAGTGGTTCTCCCTTCTTTTTGGAAATGTCTAGGGGCAATTACTACAAGCTTTCTCACAGACTGGATTTACTAACATAAGATCAGGGGGTGTTTTGATAGATCCTAACCTCAAACGGCTACAAATGACTCCTGGATAATAAGAGTTTTGATAATGTTTTGGTACTTTTTTTCTGAGAACATGTGGCAAGTATTAATAGAAGCAAAAAAACTTGCTACAAGAAAATAATGTATTTGCAAATAGTAAAGGCTTTCTAGTTAGAGCTAAAAAAAAAGCATCACCTTTTTAGGGCTAGTGTTCTTCTGGTTCTACAGTGTGTGTGTTACATGTGACCTATCATCTTACTTAGTCAGGGTTCACTTGTTGGCCATTTCAACATGTCTGCTCATGGATCCCCCTTTTTTCAGTGTGGTCTCATGTCAACATGTTTTTGAAAGTGATGTTGCATATAAGGCCTCCAAGAAAACAGGTGATGCCTCCTTGGGATCTTAATTATTTTGTGTTAGAAAAACTTTTGCTCCATTTGAACCAACTAATCTGGCCGATGTAAGGTGCTTAGGATCATAGGTAAGTACTAGACTAGCTGCCCTTGTGGGACAATTTACGACTAGCCAGTTTTGCTTTTTGTGCTTGAGTTAACCTTTCCCATTTGATTAGAGATTGGCCTTACCCAACCCATGGTTGATAATTGTATATTACCCCTAATGAGAATAACTGGCATCATACAATTTGAGGGGACCCATGCATGGGATAAAGCATTTAGGAGCTGCCTCTGTCCATTAGTAGTACAGTGGGCAGTCCTGGGATAAATTTTCTGTTTCCCATCCATGGATTCCAAGTTGCACTTGAATATGTATTGGAGTGAACTTTGTTTTATGTAGTCTGCTTCCAAGCAGAGATATCCTTTGAGAGATGTACCTGTCCCAGCAAACCATTCTGTTGATATTGCAGAAGAGGTTTAGATCTCTATACCCAAGTATTTCTGAAGCTATTCGAGTTGCTGATGTGCAGTAAATCCATCAGTATTCGTTTGGAGATTACCTTGTATAACAGACACAGGTCACCTCTTAGTCTGTAGGATACAGTGTAGTGAATGGGGCTTTGAGTCAGTCCATGTAGGGCATGTTGTTTAGGCCTTGTATCCTTTTAGTAAGATGTCTCTGTGAGTATTCCAGTTGTTGCATGTATCTTGACAGATAATACGCCAAAGAGGCATGGACCGTTTCTGGTTGGGCAATGAGTGTCTGTGCTTGACTCCTGATTGGTCTGATTGCTATTCAAGGTATCTTCTAGGAAAAGGCAACAACAAACCAACAGACTCTTGCATCACCTGGGACAAGACTTTGGATCACCAAACAGGCTGTGGCCTGCTTCTCACCTTGGGATTAGTGCTAATGTTTTACTTCTGGTGAGAGAAGAAACAAACAAAGGAGCATTGTGTCCCAGCAGAGTGAAGCTGTGGTGAGACCAGCACTAGTAGTAGCTAGGCAGTAGCCATTCACGCATCTCCTCTTTTTATCACTCTTGACAAGCTAATTCTTTGTTTTCAGTAAGTACTGCTTGATTTGTTTATAACTTCAGAATATCTGCCCAAATACTTAACCCTTAAATTTTCAGGGTCTACTTATTAGTTTCCCCTCAAGTGTTTGACAGTTCCTTGTATAGACGCAGACACCTTGAGTGACATTTTCCTGTAAAAGCATGATTGAGGTTTCATAAGAACTGCAGGGATCAGGTGTTGTGATTTCATAACCAAATGGTAGCTTCTGCATGTAATGTAGCATTGTCACTGTGGCCCAACTGATGACACTTTACATAAAATTGGACACCATCTCTATTTGTTTTGTTTGATTTGAGGGTCTGTCACTTTGCAGTTATGCATGTCAAATACCCCTCAGAACTGAGGTGGTGGTTTGGTTCTTTCTAAGGCCAGGAGATTGTTGGCATTTAAATGGGTAAGCCCTCTCTACCGTGTCCTTTTCATGATCAGCCTGGAAGCCCTGTCCTGGTATTCTCAGCCACAGCAAGTGAAAGGAGGGAGTATCAAACCCTATGTCCTTTGACTGCAGCAAGCTACTGAACAGCTCAGCCTTATTTGTCACTGAAACTTGATTTTTGCAGTAATCCTATGTGCACTTTGTCTCCTGTGAACTTGAGATTTTTGTGCTACTTTTAAATGGCACGGGTGGCTATATATAGTGCCCAAAACTAGTGTTTTAGATACTAGACCTCACATCTAGGTTTGCTGCCCTAGTATTTCAACACTGCTACTTTCAGTCATGGTACTGTCTACAGACTCCCATACCTTGATTGCTTTCATTCCAGTTGCCCTTTCCCAGACCAGTAATACTGGTGTTAACACTGTACATTTTCCTTTCACTTCCTGGTTTGTGGTTTAGGAACATAGGTCCACTAGTAGCTTGCCTACTCTTGCCTGTATTTGTCATAAGTGTACATTCCCCAGTATTGGTGACTGCAGTCCCTACCACTGTGGCAAATGTAGTCCAAAAGGATGCTTTGTTCACCCTATTATGAATATCTTTTGAACAGGTCATTCTGATACCTATATTGGGAATGTTTGAGGGATTCTGCAGTTAGATGCAGTGCTGGAAGCAGGATGGTATAAACTGGGCTCCTACTTGTGGTTACATCTTACAGGGGTAGTATTAAATGTGACAGTTGGAAATGTTATGGTATTGCTAGCTTATTGAATATGGCTTGACTGCCAGATTTGGGCGGCACCTTATGGATGCATTGCCCTCTAGCCAAATTTCATTGCTGTAGCTGTTTTGGGGGAAAGTGTCGAGCGTGACTTACACAGTATACCAGGTGGCTTGGTGGCTTGGATAAAAGTAGCCCTGTGGTCCCAGGAACACATGCTCTTTGAGTACACTCAGCCATGCCAGTATAAGGCATGGAAATTTTGTGATCTGCTACATGCTGGAAATCTGTCCCCCCACAGAAGGCAGTTTGCATGACTCTTACTTTTAGAACTATGAACTTTTTTGATACAATTACTGTTTTGAATGGAAGTTGGGTAAACACTGAAAAAAGTTAGATTGCCCTAGAGTTAACTGTCTGCTTGCACCTGTCTTGTACCATTTCATGGGGAGGCAAAAGCCACATCACTATGGCTAGGCTTACAAATGCCCCAGGGCAGATAGCCTAGTACTAAACTATGAAACTAACTATGAAACTATTAATACCTAGTTGCACACAGGACAACTAGTTTGCATTGACGAGCACAGTCCTCAGAGCTGCAAACCGGATACTCCTGACATTGATTTGTATTCTCACTCTGTCTAATCAGTAAAAAAGGGTCTGTTGCCATAGATATGAACTTTTCCACTATCCCCATTGCTAGCTTGTTGGATATGGGCATCCTGAGACCATTTAGAAATTGCCTCATGTTTATAGACAAGCAGTTAATTCTTAAGCAGTCTGATGTGATATGTGAGAGGTGTATTTACACAGTGTCACTGGCGGCAAAGCTCTCGCATAAAGTACTCTTGATGTCAGTGGCTTTCCCTTCTTTTGGAAATGGTAAGGTTGTCAGTAGTGCACACACTGCACCCATCACACACAATTCAAAGCAGACATATAGATCCACATATGCTGAGGCACTTAAATGTAACCTTCCTAAACTCCAAAGACTCCTAGATGAAGTACACACAAAAAAATACCCTCAGCAGCCCAGAATGCACTCTTTCAAAGCAACACCCACATCAACACATACAGCCACATCTAATGGAGTCTTTGTTTCTAAGCCCATATGGCATGTCACCACACAATCCAACTTTCTGTTTATCGTGGACTCCATTGTGAGACACACTGATGTACCGGTTACCAGGATGAGTAAGGAGAAAGTCACGGTCAGTTGCTTATCAGGGGCAAGGATCTGCCCCATTGCACAAGCCTGCAGGTCATTGGAGCACAAGTGCCAGTATGACTCATAGTCCATGTTGGTGTAAATGACCTGAGATGTACCTCCCTTGACTATATGAAGAGAAGAGACATCATGGAGCTCTCAGAATACGTGTCCCAAGCTGGTATGAGCCTAGCATTGATCAGCATTTTACCTTTTATAAGGATGATGCCACAATATAAGCAAAAGATGACTGACTTTAATAATTGGCTTAGTTTCTGGTGTCATTCTAAGGGGGTGCAATATTTGTCAGCATGGAAGGAGATGGTCAACAGACCACACTGCTTTGCCAGGAATGGTCTGCACCTCTCCACTCTAGGCTTTCGAATATTAGTTAAACCTGGTCTTCCCTTTTAGTGCCTGTTTTAGGCAATGTCAAACAGAAAGTACTTCTGACATAGCAAATCAAAACCAAGAAAATCTAAAGGTATTATTGTTTAATGCTAGGAGTCTAAACAAAACCTCCACTCCCTAGAAGCTGTCTTCACCCTAGAGAATGCTGACATCTGTGCGGACACTGAGACATGGTTTTAAAGCCACGGAGAGCATACCAACAGTGAAAGGTTATAATGCCTTCCATACATTTAGACTAGCTACTAGACAGGTGGACTGAAGGTGGAGGTGTCTTGGTTTACATCAAAAATAAATATACCTCAAGGCTGTTCAGACTAGGTAAAGCACTTAAGTTTCTCCACATTGAGATCAGGACAGGCAGAATCCCATACCACATTCTTGCAAGCTATAGGTCCCACTTTATGACCAAGGAAACCCATACCTTGTATTTAAACTTATTGGAAACACTCACCATCAAACTCAATACCCTATTCATGGGCAACTTTAATTACCCCATTATTAATTGGGAATCCTATACAACACCAAATATATAGGCACAGATATTCATGGATTTTGTAAACACAAACTCCCTGGACCTGATTGTCAGTACACCAGCCATGTGTGCAGCAGTCCTCTTAACTGTACCGAGTTCCTTGGTATTTACTGATTATGGGGCTTATGGGGGAAAAATAATGGGGTGCCTTGAATTCCTGAGTGGCCCCTTCAGTTCCCGAATCGAGGGTGCATGTACTCTCTCTCTCTTTCCCTTTTCCATAAGTGGTTGTGGAAGAGGAATCAGTTTTCTGCCCAGCCCGCCTTGGACTTAAAATAGCAGCAGTCAGCAGCACACAGTGTTAGAATCAGACCAATCAGACCAATGAATGGAGGAGGCTCTCAAGTCTTGAGCTGTTTTTTTTTTTTTTTTTTTAATGAATACGAGCGACTAGCGAGCAACCGAGCCATTAAGTGCAGCAGTCGAGCTGCAGTCTGCAGAGTCAGACCAGTCTGCCCAGCCAGTGACAGTCAGAGAGAAAGAGAATGAGAAATTGATTTTGACTTCCTTCTCCGGCTCCTCCAGGTTAAAAAAAAAAAAAAAAAAAAAAAATGTGGCTAGATTTGTTCATAGTCTCTCATCCTTCTCTCTCCCTGTCTCTAGAGTAATAAATGTTCACGTTTGTGCAGATGTGTAATTGTGCATGTTTGTGCGAATTTGTGAATGTGAGCGAGGTGAGCATGTGTGTGTGTGTGTCTAGTTTTCACACTGTTTGCTGTTGTTTCAAGACAAGTGCTTATGTAAACTGTAGATTTTCAAACCCGTTCTTTGTCCCTGTTTGATGGTAATGCTTTGGCTTTGGAATTTTGTTTAAGGTAAGCCATATAATAGGAATGGCTGGAAAATGCTTTGATCTGTTTCTCTTTTGCTTTTAAACTCGCATCAAAGTGATTTTCGTCTGCATTGACACCTTCTCCCAAGTAATGATGGTGTGCTTTTGGAAGTGTACCTTGTCCGTGACATTTATGACCAGACTCCTGAGTAATGATAAAACTAGACATTTCCGATACCCTGCATGTACAGGTTGCACCTACGGGTGAGTGCATCCAGTATGTGAAAACTAGCTCATCTCTGTTAGAATATGTTAAGACTGGACATGTGTTGCTTGCATACTTTGTGGTTGCGTATTGCTTGGCTTCATTTGGCTCCAACTTGAATAAGGCTGGTTCAGTGGTTCTGTTGTAGAGTGACACTTTGTGTATTGCACCATGTGCAGTCCAACGAGTTGTTGTGCAGATAGGGCTTATAATATTGCCGGGCATGGGAGTTGGGGAAAACAATGTCTTGTGTTTTAATGTTAAAACTGTAGAGTACTGCATATTGGAAATGACAGACAAGATGAGGGAATACTGTCCGATAATGTGACAGAAGGCTGAGGTTTTGGAGTAATTCCAGTGCAGAAATATAGCAGCAGAGGATAAGAAAAGGAAGACTTGTATGGCTAAGATAATTGAATTACAACAAAAAAGAATTAAGCTAGATTTCCAGTTTTATAAGTCACTGCTTGCATGTCATAGCACTATGTCGAGATCCTGGAACTGTATTTATTGATATCATACTGATGAGGTGTGTAGAGACCAGCCATGACATTTTGGGGGGGCTGATGTGGGTACACGTACTGGCGCTAGTGACCAGAAGTACAAGTCAGACATGTGAGCAATAATACTTAACTACCAAGTTCCTCAGAGGAGAAGTATCATACACTTGTGCAACTGCATTGATGCACAAAAAAGTGTAGTAATATAAAAGAACCTGGCAAGATTAGGTAAATGGTATAAAATGAGGCAGCTTCGTTTCAGTTAAAAAAAAAATGCAAAATAACTCTGAAAAGGAGTGTGCATTGGGAAGGGAGGCAGTAACTTAGAAACAAAAGTAGAAAGAGGCTTGAGGGTCTTTCACATCGGATAAATGAAAAATGTGAGAGTAGTGTAACAAGCCAGCAAGGAAGGCTAATGGGATTTTGGATCACAGATGAAGAAACATTAGTAGCAGAAACCGAGTTATCTTTTTTATAAACTTTATTTGAGATGCTATGTGTAGTATTTTTTGTGGCTGTGAGAAATCCATCTTTGCAAGAATTTAGATCAGATAAAAGCCTTCGGAGTATGACAACAAAAAGGGTGCATACTCTTCCTCAGCTATATAGACAGAGGTATTAGAAGGGTGTGCAGATTTAACATCAAGGATTGGCCTCATAGGATTCCTAATGATCTATTTATTGCACAGTTTATTTGTGCTGAAACAGTTTGTGTATGCATAGGAAAAAGTAGATGGGTTTATAGTGGCACTTAGTGCTTCTTTACGTTTAGAGTTTGCAGCACTTAGAGTGTGGAACTGTACTGTTTATACCATTGCTGCTTCGTTCTTTGCATTTATTTACTTATTTATATTTGTTGACCGGGAGTGTCCGACTGGACGTAGGTCCATTTTCAGTGGAGGCCCGGGGAGAAAAGCTCCACAGTTAAAACAGACAGTAGATGTAATGGGATCCTATCTCGCCTACATTCACAACAGATGGGTTCGGAGCCGATCCATCGGCTCCGACTCGGCAACTAATACACTAGCACGAAGTCTCTCATTGGCTGGGCTACTCCCTATCCCAGGATGCACTACACCTGCTTCCCCAGATCTCGTTTGCCGCTTAACAAGCTGGACGTGGTCTCGACTTGGCTGGAGCAAAGTGGTTCTTTTTACCTTATTGGTCCTTGACCTAGGGAATTTTTGTCTATATTAACCAAACAGCTGTTTTAACAGCTATTTCTTGCTATTTCTTATTGTTTTTTTTTGAGTGCTTGTTTCCAAAAATTTAAATTATTCAGTCGGGTAAGGCCCGTTTAAGTTAGAGGGCCTTTGCCCTACCTTTGAGTGCTATAAGGTTTATTTAACTTTTGGTTAGTTGTTTTTCGGGCAAAGCCCGTTTAAATTAGAGGGCTTTGGGCCGTTTAACTTGTTTCTAATTGTTTTGAGGTAATCTTTCACCAGTACTCGCGCCAGTGTGTCTCGCGCTTTTCAGTTGGCGCTTTTTTGTGTATAGTGCTATACTTGTTGTGAGAGAGTAAGATTTCCATAGAGTTTTTACTTGTTGTGGCCTGTATCATGTCTAAGGAACAAAAGTCAGGTTTTAAAAAATGCACTCGGTGCAAGTATAAAATGTCCATTACAGACAGTCATTCAGTTTGCGTTTATTGTTTGGGGCCGAAACATCTGCAAGAGACTTGTAGCGTCTGTCATGCGTTCTCCTCTAGAGTTCTTCAAGAACGCAAGAACAAGTTAATATTGAAAGGGCTTATCAAACCTTTTTTTTGAGGAAGCCTTAGATCTACCTGTTGCTTCCAAAAAGAAAAGATCGTCGGCTCCGACAAGTCCGTCGGAACCGACTTCTAAAAGACTAAATTGACCTCTTCTTCCTCGGCTCCACTGACTTGGGGCCGAGGGTCGAGTCTGCCTCGATACCTCCTACCTCGGCTCCATTGCCTTCAGAGCCGCAAGTTGGAGTATCGAGGTGAATCACCTCCATCGGTTCCAATGGCTTCGAGCCGGTGGAAGTGTGCAGCTCAGACTCTTCCCCTCGGCTCGAAGGAGGCTCCTTCGTGCCGATGGTGGTCCATGCTGTGGTGGAGTCGGCGCCGATAGCATTGGAGCCGTTTGAGCCAGTCCCCTTCTCTCGGGCCGAGAGGAAAGTCTTCTCGATTGTCTACCTCCTCTAAATCATCGAGACTTTCAGATTTGGACCTGGATAGGGTTTTACAGAGGCTATTCCAATCTCCAGTGTTTACTAAATGGTCTCGGCTCCAGCACAGTTAGCTTCGGAGCCGATCCCCCCTCCAACACATTCGATTCCTCCTCCAACCTCCTCGGAGCCGTTGGAGTCGGTGGTGGTGGAGCAAAGCGGAGCCATATGGTCAGAGCAGAGACCCCTTTGAGGTCTCTCGGTTCCGACTGTGCTTCCTACCCTGTCCTCGGTTCAGGGTTTGGTACTGCGACCTCCTCAGCCGGGCCCGAGGGGAACACTTTGGGATTGGGTGCTTCGGTGCTTAGTCTTCCTCTCGGAGCATCGGCTGCTGGAATTCCCAGTGCCATCGTGGCCTCTAGACCAGTGACCTCCTTGGATTCTGGAGGTCCGGCCTTTGAGGCCATGAGGAACGCGCTGACCATGCCTTTGCCGGTTCAGCAAGATTCTACCTCACCGTCCCTAGATTTGGAGACTGGTGCCTCTGTTGTGTTGCAGCTCCCCGGCAGCGGGGCCCCAGGGCCTGAGGATACCCCCATCGGTTCCCTTCTTCGGGTGGTCCGTCCGAAACTGCTTCGGACGAACCCCACGGAAGAAATTGTGTAAGAGGAAGCACGTAGACTCCCAAGATGAGTCTGTTACATCGGATACTGACCTCGATGACGCAGAAGGGTCCCCCAAATCATCTTCGGATGATATCTCCTTCTCAGATATCTTGGAGATTCTGAGACAGAGAGGTGACTGGCAAGCCAAAACCCCTTCAGCTGAGGAGTCAGTCTTCCTCAAGGCCTTTGGGGCCCAGCCTTCCGCCTCCTGGGTGTCTCCGCCCTTCGATGAACTCCTTGATTTGGTTTCTCGAAGGGCGTGGGAACACCCTGATTCTGTGGAACCGGTGCCTGCGAGGCCCAATAAATTTTTGTCAGCCCCCCCCCAGAAGGAGTTTCTCACAAAGGGTGTGCCTGTAGATGCTTTGGTGGTGGCTTCTGCCACACAGCAGGACGTGGCAGAGGCTTCGTCTGTTCATCCTCCTAATAAGGATTCCAGGAGCATTGATAGGTGCAGGCGTACCCTGTCTTCAGCGGCCTTTACCCACGGTCGCTGAACTACTTATGTCATTTTACGAGGCTCCAAAGGGATCTTCTCAAAGAGCTAAATGACTCTCTTGTTGGTAACCTACCTGAGGCGCTGGCCCGACTGTTGGCACTGATGACTACCCTCCTTTCTATTGTTAACTCGTCCATGAGGCTCATTTCATATGCGGCCGAAGGGGCGAGTAGAGCAGCGGGAACAGGCGTTGCCCTCAGGAGACAAGCCTGGTTACGCTTGTGTTCGCGGAGGCCTTCAAGTCTTCCTTCGCCGACGCCCCTTTGATGGGTCATCTTTGTTTGGACCCAAGGTGAAGGACACACTAACTCGGTGCGAGCAGGAGGGCAAGACTTTGACTGCCGTTGGGGCCCGATTTTCCGCTCCTTCTAGGCCTTACCCCAAGGCTCAGAGAGGAGGGAAAATGTGGTTTAGAAAATCTCAGAAGTCTTTCCCTACTCCACCCAGTGATTCCCCCTCCAGAGGCGGGGGATTTGGAAGACGCCGCCCAGAGGTGGCAGAGGCCCCGTAACTCTGGAGACCGCGATTCCTTTCGTGGTTCTTCCTGCACCCAGCGTCCCTGAGTTGTTCCCCGCCTGTGCACCTCCAGAGCCAGTCGGCGGTCTTTTTGCCGCACACCCACAAGCTTGGGAATCCATAACAAGCGATCAGTGGGTGCTTCAGATTATTACCGGAGGTTGTATCATCCCTTCAACAAACCCCTTTCTTTAAGGGAAATCCCGGACGTACCACCCAGTCAGCGGGATCAGGCAGCATTAGAGGTTTCAAAGCTGCTAGAAAAAGAGCCATCCAGCCTGTCCCCATCGACCAGATCGGATCAGGAACTTACTCAAGATTATTTTGGTACCAAAAGACAGGGGACTTCAGGCCCATTTTGGACCTCAGTTCATTGAATCGCTTCGTAAAGAAGTCCAAATTCGAATGGTCACTCTTCAATCTATTCTTCCTTTGCTGGAAAAAGATGCATGGATGTGCTCCATAGATCTCCAGGACGCTTACTATCACATTCCCATAGCTCAAGAGTCCAGGAGACATTTACGCTTCCGCCTCTGAGTCAGTCATTTCCAATTCAGAGCACTGCCCTTTGGTCTCACCACAGCCCCCAGGGTGTTCACCAAGTGTCTGGCAGTGGTAACTGCTCACCTGAGAAGTCTGGGATTCCAGGTGTTTCCTTATCTAGACGACTGGCTCCTTACTGCCACCTCCGAGCATCTACTACTCCAAGCGGCTCAGAGCCACGTTCACCTTGGGCCGTTTCTTGGGGATCACGTTCAATTTACAAAAATCTGTACTACAGCCATCTCAGCGTATTACTTTCATAGGCGCAGACTTAGACACAAAAAGAATGTGCGCCTTTTTACCGGCAGCAAGAATTCAGGTCCTACAAGATCAAGTCAAATCCTGTCTTCCCCTACTAAGAGCCCCGGCCCATTGGATCCTACAACTGTTGGGCTCGATGGCGTCAACCATACTTTTAGTTCCCTTGGCCAGACTTCACATGCGAATTTTACAATGGCTACTGTCGGTTCAATGGTCTTATCAGGAACTTCCCTTGAACCACTTAATCATGATCACGGAAAGTTGCCGTCGAGATCTGCATTGGTGGCTTCTCCAATCAAATCTCGACCGGGGCGACCCTTTATACCTCAACGTCCCGTTGCCACTGTGACTACGGACGCCTCCCAGGTAGGGTGGGGGGTCATTACCTGGACAGGTCGGTCCAAGGCACATGGCAGATCCAGGAAACGCATTTGCATATCAATGTCCTGGAGATGAGAGCGGTACTGTTGGTACTTCAAGCTCTCCATCACGCTCTCCCACAGGGCCCGATTACTATCCTATCCGACAACATGTCGGTGGTGTGGTACATAAACAAGCAAGGTGGAACCAGGTCTTACCCACTATGCAGAGAAGCCATGAGACTTTGGCACTGGGCGGTAGCTACCAACCGCTTTCTAATGGCAACGCACATACCGGGGAAGTCCAATGTGATTGCGGACAGATTAAGCAGGACCATTCTTTTACCCCACGAGTGGTCCCTCAACCAGGGTATAGCTGCGAAAATCTTCGACAGATGGGGTCTTCCTTGCTGCGACCTGTTTGCCAGCCCTCACAATGCGAAATGCAGAGAGTTCTTCACACTGTTCCTTCTCAGGGACAGATTCCCAGGGGCAGCTCTGACTCACATTTGGCCCCCCGGTCTTCTCTGCGCCTTCCCTCCGTTCCCCCTCCTACCGAGGGTGATACAGAAGGCCATTTACATGGAGAGCGAGATGATTTTGATTGCCCCGCATTGGCCTCGTCAAGTTTGGTTTCCTTTCCTACAGAGGCATGCGATAGAAGGTCCATGGTTTCTGGATCCAGTGCCAGACCTGTTGACTCATCAGTCAGGACGGCTTCATCCGTCTCTCAGGTCCCTGAAGTTGGCAGCATGGTTACTCCACTTCCATCCTTAGTCCGAGACAATGCTCTTTGGGCGGACGTGGTCCACATACTGTCTTCTTCTCATAAACCTTCCACTATCAAACTTTATTCCAGTAAATGGAAAAGGTTTGCCTTCTGGGCTCAAGAACGGGGTATAGATCCTCTCACTGCACCAGTATCGGAGGTTCTGAATTTTCTGGCCTCCCTTTTTCAGTCGGGCTCTTCAGTTTCTACCATTAAGGTTCAGCTAGCGGCGATCTCTAATTTTCATGCTTCATTTGAACCTTCATTGATGTCTCACAAACTTTGTAAGGCCTTCCTTAAAGGGGCTTGGCTCCTTAGGCCTCCTTTATCTCATCCTGTCCCCCCTTGGGATTTGAATATGGTTCTTACTGCCCGTCCTTTCGAACCAACTGCTACCTGTGATTTAAAATTTCTGTCTTGGAAAACGGCCTTTTTAGTAGCCATAACGTCCGCTAGGCGAGTTTCAGAACTTCAAGCTCTTTGTTCTGATCCTCCCTATTTGATTTTTCACAAGCATAGAGTTTCATTGAAATTAAACCCTGCATTTATACCAAAAGTGGCCTCCTCTTTCTGTATTCAACAAACTATAGAACTCCCTGTCTTTTTTCCAGAATTCTCTAATAACGCAGAATATACTTTGCATCAATTGACGTACATAGACAATCATGCTTTTATTTGAATAGAACCGCTCAAACGCGGAAATCAAATCAATTGTTTGTTTCCTTTGCAGTGAACAAATTGGGTCAACCAGTAACTAAAACCTCCATATCTAAATGGATTAAAGATTGTATCATTTTTATTTATTCACAGGCTAACAAAGACCTTCCCTTTCCAGTCAAGGCTCATTCTACCAGGGCAATGGCTACTTCCGTAGCGTTTCACTCCAAGTTATCAATAGATGATATTTGTGCTGCGGCAACCTGGACTTCTCCGCACACTTTTATTTCTCATTACAAATTGGATGTGGTTTCTCGAGGCAGAGCTTCCTTTGGTTCCACAGTTCTCAGAAGTGTGTTCCAATGAGCCACCCGGGATGTAGGTGCTAGGGACGCTGTCCCATCTGTTGTGAATGTAGGCGAGATAGGATCCCATTACATCTTTTAGTTATGTACTTACCATAACTTCGGATGTATGGGATCCATCTCGCCTACATTCATAAGTACCCACCCTCCTTCCCCCTTCCATTCAGATTTAGAGGAGCTGTAGTCCCTTTTTTCTTGGCGATCTTTCTTGAAGAACTTTAGTTGGTTATAGTGACTACTAGTTTTTCTGTGTTTGCATGGATGTATGAAAGCGAACAAACAAGATCTGGGGAAGCAGGTGTAGTGCATCCTGGGATAGGGAGTAGCCCAGCCAATGAGAGACTTTGTGCTAGTGTATTAGTTGCCGAGTCGGAGCCGATGGATCGGCTCCGAACCCATCTGTTGTGAATGTAGGCGAGATGGATCCCATACATCCGAAGTTATGGTAAGTACATAACTAAAAGTTACATTGGATTACATAGCGATTAACAATTTACATAGCAATTACTTACAACATATTTACAGATGAACAACATAGTACATCAGTAGACAACTAGAATCTATCTGTGAAGTACATAACAGACATTAACAAATGTTACAATAAGAAGTTCCTGCTGTATAATAAGTACTAGGCTTATGAGCATCTGAGCTTGCTATAATCAAGGTAGTTAGTGGAGTGGAAAGAAAGGTAGTGGTTGGATGTGGTGGGTGATGTTAGAGTGGGCGTTGCAAGGGCACAGCCAGCATGTTTTTAGGTGTGCTTTTAGTAGAGTTTTGAAGTGGGTGCATGATGGCATGGAGGTAATAGTTAGAGGGTGTATGTGTGCAGTTTACCATTATTACTTCGTTCTTTGCATTTAGTGAGTGTAATACACCATTATTTTGGTTGTCTGTTCTTCAGTTTGCATTTGAAAGTTGGTATCCGTCAATTCCATCAGAGTGGGTGGGGATACATAATTTTGTATGCAGATTTTCTGTTAATCAGCATACAGATTTGTACCTGTTTTCATGGGCCTTTGTCCAGATTTTTGATGTTTCCAGGTTGAGAGGTATGGTGTGTAAACATACTGGATCTGGTCATCCCTAATATGAGAGAGTGCTGCACACCCCCTAGTGTAATGTCTTACCTGGTAAGGTCAGACTACAAAGTGGTCTTTGAAGTAAAAAATAAAACCTTGTCCCCCAGCTACCCCTGGAATATTCAGGAACTACCTTAAGGCTAACCTCTTGGCATTAAGTGATAACCTGGCAAAATTTCAAGCCCAACACCAAGAAAAGTCCAAAACTTACTCGAATCCAATAAAAGTTAAGAAGTCACGGCTTGGAACCAAGGTAGAAAAAACACAGCTTTATTTCGACAATAAAATCCAAAGATTCGTCGGCACAAGAAATAGATCCAATATTACATCAAGCGCTTTCACCCAGGACCTCCCAGGCTTTGTCAAGATACACACCCATCTTTTTTACTTTGCTTTTATAGCACTTGTAACTACAAACTCATTAAAGATAATTGAATAATTGTGTGATTATTGCATATACAGTTAAAGAAATTTTGCTGTTTTAAAACTAGTTCATACAACTATACACTTGCATTTTAAGTGCCCTACGAAATTCATTATTAACTTTGCTATTAAAGTTGAGAAGTACACATTTAAAAATCTAAAAAATCTTAGAAAATTAAAATAATCAACACTAAAATTGTATAAATGCTAATTGTCTGTTTAACAATCCCTAGTACATTTCACTGAAACCATTTAATAAGAACAACACAACAAACACTGATTTTGGATATGTAATCAATTGTGTATATGTTAAAAATACAAAATACAAAATGTTATTACATGTACCCTGATAAAATCCTATTCTACATATAAATAGTTATTATAAATATAAATAATTGTAAGTGATTGCTGTGTGTGGTTGTGCATAGTTATAGCTTAGCTCTTCTTAATTTCAAAATACTATTTATACTGATTGTGTCATTTAACCCTGGGGGTTTGGAGGCATTTAATTTCAACTGCCATAGCAGTTCTCTATAGTCCAGCGACGCTTCCCAATCACCCCCTCTTGGGTTGTGTTTGACTTGTTCCAAAACTAAGAACTTCAGCTTCATTGTTTTACAAGTAAGAGAATGTTTGAAGAATGCATTAGTTTCTTTTTTCTTGTTGATGTCATATATATGTTCATAAATTCTTTTATTCAAATTCCTTTCAGTTTTACCAACATAAAAGGAAAAACAAATCTGACAGTACCCAAGATACACTACCCCCTTGGTGGTGAATGTAAAATGTCCTACCGTATTATAAACCTCTAGATTTCAAAAATAGTCCTTTGCTATTAGCAATGTAGGGGCACTGACTACATGATGTACATTTGTACGTACCTTGGCTCAACTGTGTAGTGCTGCTAATACCTAAACCTTCTCTTTCAAACAAATCTGTCAAATTCATGTCCCTTTTTCTTGTGAATTGGGGTTTCATCCCAACAATGTCCTTAATCTCTTCGTTCATAGCCAAGATTGGCCAGTACTTCTTTATAATGTCCTCCACTTTTTGACTGTCCGCATTGAATGTGTGTATGAATGGTTTCCCTTGGTTGGTCTTGTTGTCAATTTCCATATTAGTTGGAACTTGCCCATTAATGTCACCTAACAGTGGGTAGTAAGTGCCATCTTTTTTTACAATAATTTCAGCAACAAGTTTGTTGAATAGTTGCATTGGATAACCTCTCTCCTTGAATAATGTTCTTAAAAACAGCACCTCTTTATTGAACAAACCATCCTGACTACACATTCTGGACGCTCTTATTAGTTGTCCCTTCATAATTTCCTTTTTCTGAAAAAAAGGGTGACAACTGTCAAAGTGGAGGAACATGTTGGAATAACTGTATTTCCTGTATATGCTAGAACGAAAACAGCCTTCATCATAATCTTTTTCCAGTTTTACATCTAAATAATTCATTTGATCTGTTTCTATAGTGTAGGTAAACCTCAAAAATGCTGTGGTGTTGTTTATGTAACTCATAAAACTTTCAAATTCATTCCTGTCCCCTCTCCATAGAATACATATATCGTCCAGGTACCGTCAATAGTGCAATATGCACCTGGACCAGCCAGTTTCAAATATGTATTTATTCTCCCAAAATGACAGCACAACGTTCGCATACGCTGAAGCACATGGAGTGCCCATGGCTACTCCCCTTCTTTGTTTAAATAATTCTCCATTAAAGAAGATAAAATTGTTATTTAGGATCACTTCCATAAATTCCACCAAAAGTCCTGTGATATTATTGCTTAGCCCTGACTTAGTGACTAGTAATTCATTGAACCACTCAAGTCCTATATCATGTGGAATGCTTGGGAATAATTCAATGACATCAATGGATATCATGTATTGGGTTTCTAGAAAAAATTCGTTCTTTATACTTCTCAAAAACTCCCATGAATCCTTACACAAGTATTCTAGTTTGGTTACAAAGCTCTTTAATGTAGTGTCCACAAATTTACCTAGTGATTCTGTTATTCCCTGTGCCCCCGCTACAATTGGTCTAAATTGTAGTGGGCTCAGTCCCTTGTGGACCTTCAGTATCCCAAACATTACAGGTGTGAGTGGTTTCTGGATGAATAAGTAGTTAAATAATTGTTCGTTGATAACCCCCTGCAGGAGGTGGTCTTCTAACCTGTACTTGATCTTAGCGTATGCGATGTTTCTTTCATTTATCAATGCCTCTCTGTATTGATCTGAGTTTTGCAAAAGTGTGTAAATGTTGGCTTCATAATCTTGTTTGTACATTAAAACAACCCCACCCCCTTTGTCCGTTTTCATAACCCTGATGCCTTCCTTCTTTAGCTTGTCTATTAGTAACACGGATTCATTGGGGAGGTTACTTTTGTGTTTATCTCTGCTGTTTCTGTATAAACTTCTGATTTCTAATTCTGTCATTTCTTCGAATATCTTTAAAGAGGGGTGCAAAGGTGGGTTAAATGTGCTAGGACGGGTGAATAAACCAGGAGCATGTTTATTCCCTTTGAAAAAAATGTTCAGGTTTAACTGACGTGTGAATAGTTTAAGATCTAATACTGTTGTAGCAACGTTTGGAGGTTTAACAGGCACGAAATGGAGCCCTTTAGTAAATAAGTTGAAATAAGTGTCATTTATAACAACCTCTGTGAAGTTGTAAATGGTGAAATTGTCTTTTTTATTAATACTACAAACAGAAATATTAACTTTCTCATAACCATTAATGTTTGTAGAGCCATCAATTTCTTCCCTTATCTCTTGGATTTGCTCCACGTCCGTGTGTGGTACAAATTGCCTGTTCCCCTGCCTCCCGGCCCTGGTAAAACCCTGACCAAACTGGTTTAATGACTGGTTTGACTTTTGTGCTAGCCTTTCACTTCTCCTTGGAGGATCACTTTGGAACCCACCCTCATTTTCAAACACTTGGTCATTATTTTGATTGTTTTTATTGTAGTTTCTATCATCACGCTGCCCTCTATTCTTGTTACCAAAGCAGTATGCAATTCCTTCACTATATTCGTACAAATCTCTTTCTAGTTTCTTAATCTTTCTGTTGACAATTCTGTAACAATGTTCATCTACTTCTCTAAATGAACTTTCATAGTCCTTTTCAACACTGGTAAACCTAGAATCATTCACAATTGTGTTATTAAGCGTATTTACTTCTGTTAGCAAGACAGTAGCTTTGTTTTCATAGTCTTGCACCATTAAACTAAGCATCTCTAAACCTGTGTTATTAAACAATTCTGTTAACTCATTAAATAACTCTGTACCAGGCATTGCATTGTTTGGAAACCTGTTGTAACGCAGCCCTTTTGGTACCCTTTTTACCCTTATGCATTCTTTGAGATAATCAATCTCCATTTGAGTCATTTTAAACGCATACAATTTGTTATTTAACTCTTTCAATGATTGTTCTACACAATTGTCGTCTATATTAACAATATTGTCCGTACCTTTGTTAAAACATTGGAAGTCCACCTATTAAAATTGAAGTCCTTGTTGGTTTGTAATCCATAACCACTGGTACCCGTTTGTCTCGTATTCGGTTGCTCTGACACTTCCGCGTTTCTCCGTTGATTTAACTCTGCTGCTCTTGAACGTGTGTTCACTTTTAAGGGAACAGTACTACTGTTGTCTTTTCTCAAAAGTTCCTGGTTAGCTGGAATGCTGTTATTGTCCCCATTACTCTCATTCAAAAGCCTTTCACTTAACTGTGAGAGTAAGCACATAACTTGTCTAAATTCACCTCTGGTGACTGGGGCTTCATCCGGAAGGTGTTGCTCTTCGGCTAAAATAGCCGGTGTGTCGCAGTACTCTGCACTACCCGTTCCCTCAGCCATGACTTCAAAAAACACAAGCAGAACACCAGGAAAAGTCCAAAACTTACTCGAATCCAATAAAAGTTAAGAAGTCACGGCTTGGAACCAAGGTAGAAAAAACACAGCTTTATTTCGACAATAAAATCCAAAGATTCGTCGGCACAAGAAATAGATCCAATATTACATCAAGCGCTTTCACCCAGGACCTCCCAGGCTTTGTCAAGATACACACCCATCTTTTTTACTTTGCTTTTATAGCACTTGTAACTACAAACTCATTAAAGATAATTGAATAATTGTGTGATTATTGCATATACAGTTAAAGAAATTTTGCTGTTTTAAAACTAGTTCATACAACTATACACTTGCATTTTATGAGTTTAAACATTGAAAAAAGTGCCCTACGAAATTCATTATTAACTTTGCTATTAAAGTTGTGAAGTACACATTTAAAAATCTAAAAAATCTTAGAAAATTAAAATAATCAACACTAAAATTGTATAAATGCTAATTGTCTGTTTAACAATCCCTAGTACATTTCACTGAAACCATTTAATAAGAACAACACAACAAACACTGATTTTGGATATGTAATCAATTGTGTATATGTTAAAAATACAAAATGTTATTACATGTACCCTGATAAAATCCTATTCTACATATAAATAGTTATAAATATAAATAATTGTAAGTGATTGCTGTGTGTGGTTGTGCATAGTTATAGCTTAGCTCTTCTTAATTTCAAAATACTATTTATACTGATTGTGTCATTTAACCCTGGGGGTTTGGAGTTTACCTACACTATAGAAACAGATCAAATGAATTATTTAGATGTAAAACTGGAAAAAGATTATGATGAAGGCTGTTTTCATTCTAGCATATATAGGAAAGACAGTTATTCCAACATGTTCCTCCACTTTGACAGTTGTCACCCTTTTTTTCAGAAAAAGGGAATTATGAAGGGACAACTAATAAGAGCGTCCAGAATGTGTAGTCAGGATGGTTTGTTCAATAAAGAGGTGCTGTTTTTAAGAACATTATTCAAGGAGAGAGGTTATCCAATGCAACTATTCGAAAAACTTGTTGCTGAAATTATTGTAAAAAGAGATGGCACTTACTACCCACTGTTAGGTGACATTAATGGGCAAGTTCCAACTAATATGGAAATTGACAACAGGACCAACCAAGGGAAACCATTCATACACACATTCAATGCGGACAGTCAAAAAGTGGAGGACATTATAAAGAAGTACTGGCCAATCTTGGCTATGAACGAAGAGATTAAGGACATTGTTGGGATGAAACCCCAATTCACAAGAAAAAGGGACATGAATTTGAAAGATTTGTTTGAAAGAGAAGGTTTAGGTATTAGCAGCACTACACAGTTGAGCCAAGGTACGTACAAATGTACATCATGTAGTCAGTGCCCCTACATTGCTAATAGCAAAGGACTATTTTTGAAATCTAGAGGTTTATACTTAAATACGGTAGGACATTTTACATTCACCACCAAGGGGGTAGTGTATCTTGGGTACTGTCAGGTTTGTTTTTCCTTTTATGTTGGTAAAACTGAAAGGAATTTGAATAAAAGAATTTATGAACATATATATGACGTCAACAAGAAAAAAGAAACTAATGCATTCTTCAAACATTCTCTTACTTGTAAAACAATGAAGCTGAAGTTCTTAGTTTTGGAACAAGCCAAACACAACCCAAGAGGGGGTGATTGGGAAGCGTCGCTGGAATATAGAGAACTGCTATGGCAGTTGAAATTAAATGCCTCCAAACCCCCAGGGTTAAATGACACAATCAGTATAAATAGTATTTTGAAATTAAGAAGAGCTAAGCTATAACTATGCACAACCACACACAGCAATCACTTACAATTATTTATAATAACTATTTATATGTAGAATAGGATTTTATCAGGGTACATGTAATAACATTTTGTATTTTGTATTTTTAACATATACACAATTGATTACATATCCAAAATCAGTGTTTGTTGTGTTGTTCTTATTAAATGGTTTCAGTGAAATGTACTAGGGATTGTTAAACAGACAATTAGCATTTATACAATTTTAGTGTTGATTATTTTAATTTTCTAAGATTTTTTTAGATTTTTAAATGTGTACTTCACAACTTTAATAGCAAAGTTAATAATGAATTTCGTAGGGCACTTTTTTCAATGTTTAAACTCATAAAATGCAAGTGTATAGTTGTATGAACTAGTTTTAAAACAGCAAAATTTCTTTAACTGTATATGCAATAATCACACAATTATTCAATTATCTTTAATGAGTTTGTAGTTACAAGTGCTATAAAAGCAAAGTAAAAAAGATGGGTGTGTATCTTGACAAAGCCTGGGAGGTCCTGGGTGAAAGCGCTTGATGTAATATTGGATCTATTTCTTGTGCCGACGAATCTTTGGATTTTATTGTCGAAATAAAGCTGGTTTTTTTTCTACCTTGGTTCCAAGCCGTGACTTCTTAACTTTTATTATAAAATTTCAAGCCCCCATAAACCCTGAGAACACTGCTGGCTATGCAGAACTATTTACAGAAACTCTATATAAGTATGTTAATAGCTGCATAGAGGCAGCTGTACCCACCAGGAGGAAGTACAGAACTAACTCAAAAAAACAAGTCACCCTGGTGGAATCACAAAATCAGTAGGCTGTATAACAGAAGGTAGAAAACCATGGCAAAAATTAGGGAGTGCAGCACCCAACAGGATAAAAGCACTCTCATCAAACTAAGCAAATAGCTCAGAGGACAAATAAAGTCTACCAAAGCCAACTTTGGGTACATTTGGCCTCCCAGGCCAAGGACAACCACAAAGGCATTCTTAGCTATGTCCCCAACCTCAAAAGCAATGCACAAGTCCGTGCAGAGCTCATTGTAAATGGAGCCACCTGTACTGAAACAGAATATATAACAAACCTACTGGCTGACAAATTCTGTTCCAAGTTTACCCCTCTTTCCCCCTCAACCTTCCCTCAGAAAATACCATCAAATGTAACTACCCCTGCTATCACTGGAGAACAGGTCCTTAGTGTTTTCTCAAGGCCAGGAACACTACATCAGTGGGCCCAGACAGTATCCCAGGATGCCTTCTGTATAGCATGAAACATGACCTGTTAGGCCCTCTGGAATTGCAATTTAACGGTAGCCTTCAAACAGGTTTCATGCTTCATGAATGGAGAACAGCAGCAGTCATCCCTCTGCACAAATGTGGACTATCTGCAGATCCTGGAAACTGCAGACTAATAATTCTTGCTAGTCTTGTATGCAAAGCCACGGAAAAAATTATCATGGAAATTATCAGTAGTGGTATAGCAAACCCCAGGCGCTGGATCGAACCCATTTTAATTTAGTTAGTGGCAGGTCATGCCTACTGAACCTGGTGGACTTTTTTGAGAAGGTCAACAAAGCAATGGATGAGTGCAAAATGGTTCACATTGCCTACCTTGACCTGGCCAAGACATTTCACACAGTACCCCTCTCGGGCATTGTTGACAAACTCAAGCGGTTAGGTACAAACCCGTATGTTGCCCAGTAGATAGCCAAATAGTTCACAGACAGGACCCAGGAAGTTAGAATTGGAGAGTCCACCTCTACAAAGAGGCCAGTCCCAAGTGGAGTCCCACAGGGAATGGTTTTTGGACCACTCCTTTTTGGCATTTACTTCTGTGACGTCAAGGCCAATGTCAGTGGTCTCCGTGGTCTCCGGCTGACTAAATTTGCAGATGATTGCAAATTAGGAGCTGTCATTGAATCCCACACTGACGCAAATGTTCTCTAGGAAGGACTGACACAGAAAAACAACTGGAGTCAGAGTCTTGGACTAAAACTAAATTCCAAGAAATGCATAATAGTATCCTTCGGGAAGTCATCTACCCCTGGTAACAGTCACATTCGCAACACACCCCTAGAATTGGCCCAGTAGTCTGGGACTTAGGGGCACATATAGACAGTAATCTAGCCTTTAGTCATCATGTGTCCACAATAGTGAGGAAATCATTCTGTGTTGAGCAACTTGTACACAAAGGTATGGCATCTAGGTTCAAGGAAGCTATTTTTCTGCTGTATTTGGCATTCATCAGACTTATCATAGATACCCCCTTTGGTATATACCTAACCAGGCATATCCAACAATTGGAATGTCCACAAAGGTTCCTCACTAAAGGAATACAGGGCATAAGTAAAATGTGCTGTACAGACTCCCTGAAGGCCCTATCCCTGTTTTCTGTCACCTACAGGCTGTTGAGGGGAGATGTATGCCTGGCATAAAGGACATTGTCAGACCACACTCTGGATCTTCTACATATCTGCATAACAGCCCCAGAATTACCCATTCTAAAGACATAAACCTTGCCTGCGATATAAATAGGACCTGCTGTAGAGAGAGGTTGTGTATCCCAAAGACTGCCCTGTGTCACTTGGACAGTTTGATGGGGAACAGGAAATTTATCCCTTGCTTGGAACCTGCGTCTCTAATGGACGCAGGCAACCTGTAAATGGTTCATCTCCCAGGCCACTGCTTGCACTTATGAAGGGTACTAGAAATTGTCAGAGATTTGAGATGCATGGCTAGGCTTAAAAAGGTTCTTAATGGTCATTAACTTAGTAAACACCTATGAACCTAGGAAAACAGCCCTGCGTATTACTCTGACCTCTGCAAGAAGAGCACCTGAGTTGCAAGCTCTCATGGCGGGTTAACCTTATCACATTTTCCATAAGGATAGTTTATTTAAGAATTAATCCTTCATTTATGTCTAAAGCACTATCTGTGTTTACCATAAGCCAGGGAGAGCCAGGGTATCCATCTCCCTGTCCCTGGATATTCCATACCTTAGATGTCTACAGCCATCTCTGGTACTATTTTGACAAAATAAAATCTTTCAGAACTTCTGATCAGTTCATTTCTTGTGAAGGGAAGAAAAAAGGACTTCCATGGAATTACTTTTTTTTTACACCTATCTTAACAAATCTATTCCAGGCAAGGTTAATGCTCATTCTATCAGGATCTTGGCTTCATCTATCTTCTTTTGGAAAGGGAAGTATTCTAGAAGTGTTGTTGAAGCAGCAAATTGCTCCACTGTGCATATTTTTACAAAACACTATAAACTAGGTTCCTTCTCCAGGCTTATGACCAGCTTTGTTTGGACAGTTCTCCAGATACTCTTGTACCCTCATCCTTCCTCCTCACAGTCTAAGTTATTGTTACTTATCCATACAACGTAGGTCACTGCAGTAGTTATCCTTCTGAATAACCTAGTACAGTTTAATAGGTGGACTCACAATAACAGTAGATGATCACTCCTGCAGTAGCTGCTTCTTCCTGTATATTCCTTGTTTTTGTATGTTTTCTATAATAGAGTGTGGACACTTAACTTTAATTTCATAACATTGTCCTTGACATGGATTTAGCCTTTCTTTCTCTGTGGGCATGAATGATTTGAAGGTCTTGGTGCCCAAACCCCTGAATTTTAGTCAGTTCAGCTTGATATGAGGGATTAGGGAGGGGTTGGCATAATGATTAAAGTCTTTACCTCAGGGCTAGAGGGTACAGGGTTTGATTCTGACCTCTCATTATTGGTTAGGATAGTAATAGTCTGTAGACTACGTGGCTAATGGTTTGGGCATGTGGAATGTGCCTCGAACTTTGGAAGCTGGCCGGCTGTTGTATCCTTGGCAGGATATAACCAGTGTAGCTTAGGCTACTGCAGCAGTGATTATTCAACTGTCTACTGTTATGGTACGTGTACTTGCACAACTGTAATTTCTGTGGGCGAGTAACTAGCTGTAGGATGCTTACCAAGCAAAGATTAACATGATTGTCACTGAAGGATTTGGTGTAGGTAGGGAACACTGTATCTGTTAAGAAAATGCTAGCCTAATAGTTTGCCCAAAGTTTGAGTAGTGCAAGTTAGATTCTAGTGAAAATTGAGAGGTGCATTGGAAGTAGAAGTTCAGGGGGTCATTGATGTCCTTGTGTCAGTCATTAATGAGGTATCATGTGAAACACTGTACTCATTTGAAGGCTGCAACACGCATGAGTCTGTTTAAGCATGGCTAGACTGTTGCTGCTCTTGAAACTCCAGAAAGTTATTGTTTATATATAGATGCCATGAGGCACTGACATAAGCTATTCCTAGGGATTCTGATCCTGGTTTGCTTACAGATCATAGCTGGGTCTGCACCTTCAGTACTTTGTGTATTCCTGAAAGGCACTAATCCTGGAGAGATGATGATTTGTCCTAGATCTTTTAATGTTAGGAGATCAGACCGATTTGGGGAGAGGGGGACAGATCATTGAGGCACCATTGTATGGCAGAATGTATATTTGCACTGATGTGTAGAGATTTCTTGGTGAATGACAATGTTAAACATGGTGTGGTGGAGTGAGATTTAAGGGAAGGCAGAAAGTGAGCAGTTTATGTACTGCAGGACTGAGTGACAGCTATAAAAAAAAAAAAAAAAAAGAAAAAAAAACGTATGTAATGTATAGAAACGGGAAAAATAATTAATATGTTTTTTTTTGTTTTGTAAAAGGGCCTTTTTGGCTTAGTGGAACCTCCCAGTTAAATGCAGTAAGGAGAGCATTTGTGGAACAGAGCGTCAGTTTGTGTTTTTTGGAAAGAAAAAAAAATATGATTTCAGTTGGTTGGTGGTGGGAGTATGAGTTGTTAGTACGTATGTTTATACAAATGCAGTAATGAAGTCGATGGAAACTTAATTTAGATTTTGTGTTTGTTGCCTTTTTTCTGGTCTGTATCCCATTGTGAAATCACTATTCAGTGAACCCACTTTGTGGAAGTCTCACTTTATCGAGTGGCCATTCAAAGTTTTTCATAGGGAAAACAATGGATGTTCTTTGTGTATCACTGTTGCAGTTTATAAACATTTGGTTTATCCTGCTGGCAGGTTGCCCTCAGTTGGCCTGAATTCCAAAGTCTTGGGTCCTACGTCGGTTGCTGTCGCCTCTTCCCTGACGTCAGGTCATCAGGGGTATAAAAGATGCAGACGATGCCATTTAATTCAGTCTTTCTTGCCGTGCAGTGCCCGAAGCAGAAGCAGTTCGCAAGTGCCGGTCGGCCGACTCCTGAGATTTTCGTGTTTGAGTTTCAGGTCCGAAGTCTTCATTAAAAGCTAAGTACCCCGTTGGGGAAACTTTTTCTTGCTCCAGACCGATGTCAGAAAAAGTTAATAATTGTATTTCTTGTGGGAAGCAAATACCTCATGAGGACTTTCATTCTTACTGTATTCCTTGACTAGGCCCTGACCACAATGTTACTAGTTGTCAGTTTTGTGCTAGATTTAACCAATGCACTATTAAGTGTCGGTACAATTTTGCATTAAGCTATTTTGGGTAAAGATTTAATTATACAATGTCGTCAGATAGCCATCCGACTACTGGAAAAAACGCAAAGAAAAAGACAGGCAACCGAGGTCCAAAACCGATGACTAAGCTTCTCCTAAGCAAGTCGCCGGTTTGCCGGTTCTCAGTGAGGCGCTTTCGCAGCCCCTGACACCCGCTACTTTAGAGTCGCAGGCCGCTACCAACTCCCACGTGGAGTCGGCCAGGCCACAGGAAACTCAAGGCATTGGAGCCTCGGAGATTATTCCCTCAGATGGGTCCTGAGCCACTGAGCAGGCATCTGCTTCTGAGGGTGTATTCAGACCTAAACAATTATATATTAAACCGACTTCAAAGACTAAAACACCTTTAAAGACAAAGAAGCAAGTTCACCAGCCACAAGGACAGGCCTCCATGCCCAAAAAACAGATACTCAAAATGGCTGAAGACTTAATTACCTTAATCAGGGGTTCCAATCCCCCTCCTGATAAGAGGCTTAGGCAAGAGACAGACTATGAATCTTCAGATCAGGTTTCCATTTCTTCTGATTCCTCTTCTGATTAGGAATATTCTCTTCCCCCCTGTGAGGATTCTGATGCTGAAGAATCAATTCCTTCAGCTTCTCCTCCTGAGGACTACTCTTTTGGGGAAACCTTGCATACCATGAGGGAGCACTTCCACTGGGAGAGCCAAGATTTTTCAGTATCTAAGAAAAGGCTCAGAGACTTCCTTTTACTTCCTCATCACAGGCCTCTAGCTATTCCACCTGTGTTGGACATTGTAGATGCTTTTACTTCCTCATCACAGGCCTCTAGCTATTCCACCTGTGTTGGACATTGTAGATGATGTGTTCTCAGAGTCCAGTCTGACCCCTGACACTTTACCTCCAGCTCCTGTTAAGCCGGACAGATACTACAGGGTCCCTGACTCTCAAATTCCTTTTCAAAAACCCTACTGCAGACCCAGAAGCTATTTCTCAGGGTCTAAAAGTGGTCAAGGCTTCTACTGCAAAAAACCCTACCCCCTCTGATAGGGATTCTAGGGCTCTGGATAGATGGGGAAAAAAGATTTACACATCTGCTATTCTGGCTATAAGGGCCTTAAATTGCCAATTTCATATGCTCAGATATCAGCAATATATCATGACACTGCTTAAACAGAAAATGATGGCAAATTCTGAATGTGCAGAAAACAAAGAAATACAGGATTTATTGCATGCAGCTGAACAAGTTGGAAAGCATACTTTGCAATGTGGTTTTGATTCTCTGAAGGCCTCCTGCACGGCCGCTGTTATGGGTTTTGTCATTAGGAGGCATGCTTGTTTAAAAGAACAAAATCTGCCTGACCATGTTAAAGCAAAATTATTAGATGCTCCTTTACAACATGATATCTTGTTTGGTGTAAAGGCAGAAGAGGTGTTAAAGAAAATGGAAGACAAAGCTAAATCTATGCAAACGGTGAAGGATTTCTTACAGGTACAGCCACCTAGATTTAGCAGACACTGGCCTACAAAGAATTGGTCCTTTCCAGTCTCAGACAGACCTCAAAGGGGCAGATCCAGATGCCCTAGAGGCAGATCACAGCCGCAAGGATCCTACAGGTCTAAGCAGTGGAGTGCTTCTACCTCCAAAGGTGGAGAGGACAAATCACAATCATACAGGAAACAGTCCCAATGACTTCCCCCTGCCTGCACCAAGCACTTATCTTCTGGCAGCACCCTTAGGGGGAAAACTAGCACTTTTTTCTCAAAATTGGCACATTATAACCCAGGACAAATGGGTTCTAGACAAAGTGTCTCAAGGCTACAAGTTTCATTTCCGTACCCTACCAAGGGGAAACGGTTGGCCAGACCTGCCAAAAAATCAATGGGCAGAGGCTCAAAAACAAGTCGCAGCTCTCATGGACATGAGGGTTATTTAACAAGTGCCTCAGCAAGAGCAGGGACAAGGATTTTACTCAAGACTATTCTTGGTACCCAGAAAGGCCCAAGCATGGAGACCAATACTGGGCCTATCTATTCTAAACACTTTCCTGAATATACCAAAATTCAAGATGTTGACCTTACAGCAGCTTCTGCCCATGCTGAGCAGCAAGACTTGGCTCATGACTTTAGACCTAAAAGAGACATACCTGCATGTCCCAATCAGACAAACATACAGAAGATTCCCCAGATTCAAGGTTGGCTCAAAGCATTACCAATTCTCTGCACTGCCCTTTGGCTTATCTACTGCGCCCAGGGTCTTCACAAAGTGCCTGGCGCCAGTAATTGCTTACTGCAGACAGAGAGGAATACAAATATATCCTTACTTGGACGACTGCCACATACAAGCAGAGGACAAGGACATTCTACTACAGCATCTGACGTTTGTGATGAGACTTTTAACATGCCTAGGGTACACAGTCAACAAAAAGAAATCAAAACTAGTACCCTCTCAAGAGATAATATTCCTGGGTGCAAGCTTAAATACAACTGCCCAGATGGCTTATCTCACTCCAGACAAACAAAGGCAACTGACTACCTGTTCAAGGAAATGGCGACAAAGGCCCGGTTATCTGCAAGAAAAATTCTGCAGGCTTTGGGCTTCATGGCATCCTGCATCTTACTAATTCCATATGCAAGACTGCATATGAGGAAAATTCAGTGGTACCTAAAAAGTGTTTGGACGCAACATTGCCACAGTCTGGAAACAATGATTACTCTAATTCCCTGCCTGCAACAGGAGTTTCGATGGTGGGCAAAGGCTTGTCACCAAAACAAGGGACAGCCATTCTCACTACCCCCAGCCAGGCAGAGCCTAACGACAAATGCATCAGATTATGCCTGGGGGGGCCCACATGGCAGGAAGAGGCATTTAGGGCACCTGGTCCACAAACCAAAAGCATCTACATATCCAATCAAAGAGATGCTAGCTGTTCAAAATGCCCTGACAGCCTTCAAGGACCTATTTCACCCAGGACAACTACTGATAAAGACAGACCACACCACGGTCATGTGATACATAAACAAACAGGGGGGCACTCATTCTTATCCCTTGTGCAGACTAGCTATGGCTTTATGGGACACAGCATTGACTTACCAAGTTCATCTGCAGGCACAATTCATGCCAGGAAAGGAAAGCACTCTGGCAGACGAACTAAGCAGAAACCTCATGGATACCCACGAATGGCACCCGGATCCACAAGTCTTCAGCATGATAACAAGGAAATGGGGAAGCCCGGACATCTATTTGCCTCCCCTCAAAACAATCCACTAAAAAGATTCTGCACAAGGACTTATCACAGACCAACTTGGAAAGTGGACGCCTTATCTTTCAACTGGACAAACCTATCAGTATATGCCTTTCCTCCACTACCTCTCCTCCCCAAGGTACTCCTAAAGGTCAGGCAGGAGAAACCAAAATTATTGATTGCCCCAGACTGGCCACACCAGTACTGGTATCCGATCTTAAGGAACTTGTCCCAATGCTCAGCCTGGACCTTACCACAAATACCTCGTCTACTGTCCCAGCAAAACAATCAGATTCTGCACAGCCAACTCAGGACCCTAAACCTGGCAGCATGGCGGATAATGTAGCCATACAAACCACACCTCTCAGTAAAGCTGTGATGGATGTCATTTTAGAAGCCAGAAGGCCTAGTACTAGAAAATCCTATGCTGGGAAATGGAAGAGATTTTGCCCTTGGAACCAAGCTCAAGGAACTGATACAGCTGTCCCAAATATTCCTCAGATTTTGCAATACTTAACTGAGATGCTGAACAAAGGCCTATCTTTCTCCTCAATTAAAATCCATGCCTCTGCCATTTTGGCTCATTACAATACAGAGCCACCACTCTTTTCTCATCCTTTATTAAGGCAGTACCTCAGACGAGCCAAAAATTTAAGACCTCCAAGGAGAATGCCAATACCTGCATGGAAAAACTCACCTTACCTCCTTTTGAGCCAGCTGCTACTGCAGATATAAAATTCTTATCTTGGAAAACAGCTCTTCTCCTAGCAATAACTTCTGTAAGACAGGTTTCAGAGCTACAGGCTCTCATGGCCGTGGAACCCTTTATCATTTTTTTATCCAGACAGGGTCTCTCTGAGACAAACCCTACATTTATACCTAAGGTGGTATCCAGTGTAGCCCTTAACCAAACTTTTCATTTGCCAACCTTTTATCCAAATCCACAGAACAAGGGGGAGAAAATTCTGCATTCTTTGGACATACACAGACAACTTAGATTCTACTTGGACAAAACTAAAGTTTTCAGAAAGACAGAACAATTACTAGTGGCACATGCCACAGCATCACAAGGAAAGGCTGTCTCCAAGCAGACTATTTCAAAGTGGATAGGTCACTGCATTCGTTTCTGCTCCTCACAGCATGGCAAACCAGTACCTAAGGGCATTAGGCCGCATTCAACCAGAGCTGCAGCCACTTCTGCAGCCTTTCTCAGGGGAGTGCCAACCAAAGACATTTTAGAGGCTGCCACTTGGAGTTCAGTGCATACCTTTACAAAACATTACAATCTGCCTCTTTACTCTAAATCCAGGGCAGGCTTTGCCACTGCAGTTCTGCAGGGCCTCATAGCCGCTCCTAATGCTGTTTGGCTCCAGCCCCCCAACCGTAGCTTTGGGACTCAACCCAAATGTAATGACTGCAACAGTGAAACATGAAGAACATAGTACAGTTGTGTACACTTACCATAAATGTAGATGTTCGAGTGTATTCCCTGTTGCAGTCCAGGTTACCCACCTGCCATCCCCCTTATTTTTGCTGGAACTTATCTTTACTTTAAAGCTTTTTTTTCTGGTGCATGTATGTTTTATTTACATAAATTTAGCCTACCCTTTTGGTGGCACCTGACATCTGGGGCAAGAAAACCTGAATAAAATGGCGGTGGCTGCATCTTTTATACCCCTGACGAACTGACTTCAGGGAAGAGGCAACTGCAACCGACGCAAGACCCAAGACTTTGGAATTCAGGCCAGCTGAGGGCAACCTGCCAGCAGGATAACCCAAACGTAATGACTGCAACAGTGAATACACTCGAACATCTACATTTATGGTAAGTGTACACAACTGTACTTTAGCCATCATCGAGAATTTACCCTTTTCCCCACTGTAGTATGATCTCAAAGTTGGTATATTTAGTTAGGAGGGGCGTGCCACTTGGGTGGCTTTTAAATGTTTAAAATTTTGTGATGGGTGGTAGGTTGGCCAGCTGTTGTTTTTCCCTGTAAAAAAAACTTAGATTAATAACGGCCATTCAGTAAAGTGAGATTTCGACAAAGTAGGTTTGCTAAATAGTGATTCAACAATTAGTGTTTTTGCCGATGTGATATAGACCTTTTTTTTTTCCAATTGTTACTATATACAGCTGATAGGCTGCATGGTTAGAGCCCACCACACAGTTTTTTGACAAGCATGAAAACTAAGTATGTGAACTTTTGGACAAGACTGATCCTAAAAGAGTGTATTTTAATTGTCATAATCAGATTTCATAGTTGATACAGAAGTGTCTTTTTTGTAGTCTGTAAGATAAATTACATTCCCTGACATGCTGATAGTAGTAGTCAAAAACATGTGTCAGAATGGTACTGTTTGTGTGCTGCTAGTAAAATGCTGTGCTGAATCCGTATGTAGTTGTCTAAATGTACATTCTTGGTGTTATAGGTTCTTACCTTCCAGATGGCAACACTTTGGACCCAGATTATTATTTTTCAACAGTGAGTTCCAGTTTTTCTGTTTCTCCACTGTACATGGGTTTCAGCAATAAAGAATATGACATTCCCCTTGACTTACTTCGTCAACTGTTGCAAATGGTAAGTGTTAAAGTTGACCTGGTGGCAGCATTAATTGTAGTGTTACCTGTTTAAC
Source organism: Protopterus annectens (assembly GCF_019279795.1). Taxonomy (NCBI): domain Eukaryota; kingdom Metazoa; phylum Chordata; order Ceratodontiformes; family Protopteridae; genus Protopterus; species Protopterus annectens. The sequence continues at coordinate 775,677,514 of NC_056733.1, forward strand.
ACTGAAGTGTATGAAGGTGTACACTATCACTGGAATAAAACCATTTCAGAATTATCCACCGGAAAGCATTTTACTTAACCTTGTAACCATGGCTAGTTTACTACATCTCTCATCTTAAGTAGCCAAGTTATTTAATAAGCGTGAGTGTTAAGCTGATCTATTTTTTTTTAAAAAGCATAGGCCTCTAACTTCACCAAAAACAATGATGTTACATCCCAGAAAGAACATTTTCAAGCAGAATTGTGTATTACTGTAAACAATTCTATACTTTTTTTTACTTGTACATGATATTTATGTAGTATTTTTTCTCAGACAAAAATTTAATTGGATTTCACTTTCTTCATCTTGGCAGAAAGAGGCGTGCACAGCAAGTGTGTTAAAGTTGAGATTTTCATTTACAATATCATGAAACTGGTTTGTAATGATAACTTACTGGCTAAGAGATTTTCATTCTTACCACATTATGCACTGTGTCTGTTTTAGAGATTTGTCTTTCACTCTGCTGAAAAAAAAAATCTCTTTAGTGGATGGACGTATTGGTTCTAGATTTCTTTTGACTACAGGAGCTTTCTTAACTTATCCAGCATGAAGACTGCATGTGTATGTTAATTTATATGCTCAAGCCCAAGCACAGATCAGTTAAAAATATAAGTGTAATAAATGTACATATTTACATAAAATGCTAATAAATATATTTACGTAAAATACTAAATTATAATAAATTTATTGTTGATAACAGTTAAATGGCAAATATGCAGTTAAAGCAGTATAAATTTATAAACAACTAAACACGATCACTGCTATGTAGGAACCCTAGATCGATAATAAGGATCCTTATAGATCATTTAAAGTTGACAACTAAGTTGCAGTGGTAGAGAGCCTGACAGGAAGAGGAGCAAAAATCAAATGTTTCCTCGTGCACCCTATACAACACCATAATTCCAGAAGATGTTGTGAGGAGGGATCATATTAGGTGGTACAGAAGAGAGAGCTGTTTAAGGCACAGGAAATTGTGTACCATATGTGTCATTAAGAAATTGTCATCCAGGTATATATTCAGTATGGACTGTGATTCACATGGTCAGATTTCCTTTTCTGTGGTGTAGTATTAAGAATGATGAAGCTGACAGCACACATCATGTTTCTATTATTTCAGCTGTTCTGGTATACTAAGTGTTGCATGATAAAGTAAGAAAAGAAAAAAAGCTTTCTTTGTAATCCATACAAATACAAGATGCAGACATGAAAAAATGATTTGTAGTGACACAAGTACATGATTTCAGAGGTAATTGCAAATAAGTATTTTTTGTTTGGCTAATGGATTGACTATAGCTGTATAGTTTTTTTCTCTTTTTCTCTTCAAGATAATTTACTTAAGAACTGTAGATCTAAGAATTTATTTTATTCCTAACTGCAAGCAGAATATTAGTAACTCCATGTTTCATTTTGCAGGATAAGAATCCCTATACGTCTGTATTTTTAGCAGTATAAAGAGAATATTGAAGTTATGAGGAAACAATTTGAGTTTCTGTGAACCTCATGTTACTCTGTGAAATAATCTAGCTAATGAATGATGTGAATTTAGGGAGTTCTTTGACTCGTTTGCATGAAACAGAATCATATTTAGTATAATCAGGCAAGGGAAAAATTATTTGAGAATGAAATTTAATATAAAGTAAACTGAGAGACTTAGTGGAGCGAATTAATTCACCTCATCACAAATAAAGGAGCTATGTATGAGTACTTAGTAGTTGCATATCCAGACTTCGCATTGTACCAAGGTAAGAAAGGCTAGAAAGAAATGTTAAAATAATGTTATTTGTCTGGAGGGGGTGCAAGTGTATATTGGTTATAATTTCCCATTTTTTTGTAGAGATTCATGTTTGCAGTATTGCTGTTCGAGCTATATTCAACTTTCTTAAAGCAAAAAGAGTTACAATATTTTGTAATCATTCTCTCTTTTTTTCTTAATTTTCAAAGAAATAGTTTTTTTTTTTCCCATCAGCAGCTGCTTTTGGCTGTACACAACCAAGTTTAGGTGCACAGGTAATTAAATCATGAGAGGTCTGAACATTGTGTTCGGAGTGAAATCTATAAGGTTAGTGTAAAAATTATAAAGTATTATTGGCAAGTAGTTCGATGAAAAGAAAAAGTAAAGTTAAGAAATTAAAGTTTGAAAATGTGGGAAGTGAATAGTTAGTTACTAAAGAAGTTGCATCCTCAACAACCTTAGTACTTCAGCAGTTTTATTCATGGGTCACCAGTGTACAAAATGTGGTGTTTACTGAAAGCATGCAGGTTGTTTTTCAAATCTGGAAATGGAAAAGAGTTAAGATAAGAACAGATAGCAACCTGTGTAAGTGGGAGCACAGACTTTATCATGAACATTAGCATATTTAACTTCAACGTCAGGACAGATAATGCCTGTGGTTGCAGCAGTTGATTTGGGCAGCTGTTCTTGTTTGGACAGGTAGACTTCTTTTTAGAAAGTATATCTAGTTTTGTGTGTTTAATGTGAGTTAAAAGTTGACTAGGGCTTTGTGTGTTTGTGTGTGGGGATTTGAATTAGTGTTCTTATTGAAGAGTTTTAAAGTCTATGAAGATGTGACAAGGGTTCAAACTGTGTTGAGAAGAAGCGACTATATACACAATCAACTTGCTAGTAATTTAATTTATACATATAAACTGCAAGATGGAAAGATATGATCAAAAGAACTACCATGTATAATATGAAGACATCATTTTTTTTTATCAAAATGGCTGTTTTGTCAGTATTAACATGAAAAGTAAATAGTCTTAAAGATATATATATAACAAGCAGAGTATTGAATTGTATTAAGTGCAGGGTGCAGACAGCAATGTTGCAGAATATGTACTACAGTAAAAATAAATGTGAATTTGACAAAGGATTTTGGTGGGGACATTAAGCCGAATATCAGGGACAAAGGAAAACTGAAGTAATATTGGTTCTGAGAGGTATTCAAAGAGAAAGTCATTTTAAATGATAGTCTGGGTAAATTTATGGTAGAAAGGAGTTACTGCCAGAGAAGGAAGATTACAGCGGCAGTTATATTATACATAAAACAACTCCTATGGAACTTAGGAACATTTTGGGAAAAAATCATAAGCTTTCAGTATGGAGTATTTATGGGTGGGGAATAGAACATTATTTTAGAGTAGTGAGGCTGTATCGAAGACCTGGAAGAGAGAAATAAAAATATCACCTCCCCCAATGTGCAGCAGTTGGGCTAGTATGTGTTTAACTGGGTCCACTTATAAATCTTTAAAGCTCACATAGAAATTCAAACTACTGAGTCCAAAATCCTGAAAGTTCAAAATACTGAAAACTCGAAATACTGAATTTCATAATATCGAAAAAAAATACAGGATACCAACACTTGCTATACTCCACCAGAAGTACATAGAGAAATAAATAAAAGACAAAGCATATTAGTTTACTCCAACTATTTTCAGGGGGGCAAGCACCCCTGCACCCCACACCCCCTGTTACTTAACTATATCAACTCCAAGATTGCACTTTACTACATTAAGGTGAGTTATGTTGTAATATAGCAAATTAAAAGGGAACATGACTAAGGTTACAGCAGGCAATCATGAAGCTCGTAATGGTATGTTTGCCATTTTCTTCTGTGGAGTGTGATCTCTGAGTTGATGTATTTAAGTAGCGGGGGTATGGGGGGGGTGTGCCCCCCTGCTTATAGTTGGAGAAGAGCAATATATTTCGTTATGTAGTTATGCTGGAATATAGTACGTGTTGGTGTACTCTGTTTTATTCAATATTATGAGATTCAGTATTTTGAGTTTTCAGTATTTTGAATTTCGAGATTATGAGCTTTCGAGATTTAGAAGTGGACCCCTTGAACTATATAGTTTACATCAGCACATATGTTTAATTAATAACATTGAGACCCTTCAAATAACTATATCAGACCAGGTCACGCACCAGTTAAAACTAAGACAGAGAAGTGGGTTAACAGTGTAAAAATAGGCCATTGCAGCTTTATTAGTTGACTAAAGAGAGGAATTTAAGGAATAGCTTTTGGGTATAATTTGAGAGTAAATAATGTAAGGGTGTAAAGGAGGCTCGAGTCAGATGTTCTTAATCGATCCCTTTATTCCACATGTACCTGTACATGTACCACCCGTACATTGTTTACTGGCTTAGTGATTGGGTGTTTTTTCTCCTTGTTTGTTATGATTTGAGAATAATTATGGAAGATGGAAATTACTTTGGAAGGTGTAGTAATGAGTAGGGTAAAATGAAAGCAGACTTCAAAATTCCTGGTAGACATAAGAGGGAGATATTTGGGAAAGGAGTAGTAGGAATTGTTTAGAAATCTGTGAACTGTTTTCCTTTGCTCTAACTCTTACTCCTGTGCTCTTTTCTTAGTCTCTAGGCCTATCTCTGTAAATCAGTATTTTTTCAGTTCTGTTTGAGTTTTATTTCCAGGGAAATACAATTTTAATTTTTCAAGAAGAAATTCCATGAAGCCAAACTCTACTGATAAAATATAATGTAAACTTGCTACTTTATTAGAAATGTACAGGAACTGTATAATTGTCTACTTTATAGAAAGTTTATAAAAAACGTATATGTAACTAGGTTAACTTAACATTCTGTTTGAAGTGTACAGCTTAATTTGCTTGCACTGTTTATTGCCTCTGAATCCAGGTCGTGGTTGAAAAAGGTTTCTGGTGCAGTCCACGTACTGGGTTACCAAATAGTAAATAAAATAAATTAAGATCTGGACAACTTTGTTTAACAAGGTATTAAAAGAGAGGAAATGCCAGCTTCCTGGATGTGGTGATGACTGTATTATGAAAAGGAGTAAAGACACCCTCAGATTCAGATTTATATAGACTCATTTTGATTTTAACAATGATTATAAAATGTTTGTCCGTATCAGCTGAGAAAATTTCTAAGTTGTTACCAAAATTGACAAATATAGATCAGTGTGATTTTATGGAGAAAAGACAAACATTTGATAACATTAATTGAATAATGTTGTCGGCCACGGTGGTGCAGCGGATAGCACTGTCACCTCACAAGAGGTTTTCCAGTTCGATTCTCAGATTGAGTGCCTTCTGTGTGGAGTCTGCATGCCCTCCTTGTGGTCAACTGAGTTTTAAAAATGTGCAGGTAGGTGTGTGTGTGTCTTCTGTGTATGTTGGATGCTGGGCAGGCAACTTGACACTGTAAAACTCCACTGACGATCAGTCTGCAGACCGGTGATCTGGTGCGGCTACCCCTAATGGGAGAAGCTGAAAGAGACTGCAATTGAGTAATGATGATCCACAGGGAGGAGGAATGCAAGAAGACACAGTTAATGTTGGCAGGTCTTGATGCAAAGAAAACATTCAGTAGAGTCAGCTGGGATGAGTAGGGCAACATTAACAACTGTGTTCCATGACAACCTAACAGAATTGGAGGAAATATGAAGAGCCAAAGACAAAAATTAACCTGAGAAGGCTCCTCACTGATGAACTGAATTTTAGCAGCTGAACTAGGCAGCAGCTGTCCTATTTACCCTTTATTTGCTTTATATTTAGAGCCCTTAACAAAGAAAATAAGGGATTTCCTAATTCAAGTATATAGGTGGTATGGTAATTAAGAAGAGTTAGCTTTATTTGCGAATTATGTTATTTTGTAGCTGATAAATGCAGAAAAGGACATTTTGTTGTTATAGAACATGTGGTCATTTCAGTGCTGTATCCTTTTCAGGATTTAAAGTTACTGAAGATAAAACCAAAAGCTGTAGTGGCAAACTATGCACTCGCACATGAATTGGTTCTGCAGTAATCATACTTATTGGGACATAAGATGAGGTATTTCAATGTATGGATAAAAGGATTCTGTTAGAGCAGCAAAGGATGTGTGGGAAGAGGTTAAATAAAAGACGATGCAAAAACTAGGAGATCAGTAGCTTTTGCATAAGGCTATGGATAGTAAGACACGAACAGTGAAAATATGTTGAGTTTTAGTTATTTTTGCATTATACACAGATCAGGCATATTTTATCTGCTAGAGAAGTTGTGGATAACAAAACAGTTGAAGATATTTATTTGGGAGTGGAAAGGCAAAAGTTAAATGGGTAATTCTGATATAAAACATGGCAAAAAGAGACTCCAAAACCTGTAGGGACAAGTGCATTAGCAATACATCTTTATATGCTCTGCGCAGTTATATAGGTAGGTAACCACTAAGCTCCAGATGTCCAGAGTAACATGATGGTAACCAGAAGTACTACTGAGTGGCCAAGCAGTAGTTTTGCATTGGCTAAAAAGTTTAATATATTGCTAGACAGCTGTAGGTACAAGGAGTTGCAGTAACCTGCGAAGACACCAAGACATGAGCAACCATTGCAAGGTGCTTAGTTAGGTGAAGGTGTTCATTCTAGGCAGTATTCCTTAGATGGCAATAGAATGACTACTTTGGTGAAAATGCAATTCCTAAATGTTTCCTTTTCACCAAGGATTAATCCACTGTCACACTGTAGCTGCAAGCTCTAACCCGTTATCCATATTAATAATGAAAGGGTTTGTGAGAAGTGACATTAGATTCATTCAGAATAGCTTGAAATTCCAGGATTACTGTTTTTGATGAGTTTGTCTATTAGTATGTATTCAAAGATGGATAGGATATGGATATTGTGTTCTTTCCTGTCTGTTCCACAACTGTTAGGTTATTGGCTCTGACTAGACTATGACCACTCCTAGTCTTTAGATCCAGTGCTCAGGCTCCTCCCTTTGCCCACAGCCCCCTGCAAAGAGAGAATTACCTCAGATCTTAACTTGCTGCTTGATTATTATGCATGTGGTTTCCCTTGCTTAGGCTATTTTTATTGAGATAAGTGGAATTTCCATTATGATTTTTTTTCTTGTTTTCTTCACTGAGGTTTATCCTCTGTTGTTTTTTCTCTCATACCTTGCCTTACCTAAAAAAAAAAAAAAAAAAGTTTTAGGTTATATTTTTATACCCCAAGCCCGTTTTTCTTTTCTTTGCCTACTTACTGAAACGTTGGTAGTTAACTTTGACTGTTAGGGTGTTTTCAAGTGGAGTATTTTCTACTGTTGATAATTGTAGTAGACTGCTGTTAGAATTTGTAGTTCTCCTTCTCCTTGTTAGGGTTATGCAGTGTTTTTTCTGGTTAGTTTGTTTTTATTTATTGTATTTTATTTTTTTTGTGCAGTTGACCATCCACCAGTCACAGCAGTATGTCAGCTAAACCTTTGGGTTTCAAAAGAGGTACTGCTTGTGACCACAAGATTCTCAACTCAAATGCACATGCCAAATGTGTAGGCAGGCCTCATGCCAAATTTGTATTGCTTTTAGGCATAGAGCTCTTGGGGAGAGGAGAAATAAACTCATTATCAAGGGACTTCTGCCTGCCACTGCAGGAGAAATTCCCCCTGCTCAGACATCAAATTCCTGTGCTGTTCTTCCGCTGGCTAAGAAACTGCGTACAAATCCAGAGCTAAAAAAACTCATGATAGAGAAGTCCAAGGAATCCCCAGATTAATGGCCTTCGGCTCTGGCTATGAAGATTTTGAAGCCTTCGGAGCCGACTTTTACATTGGAATCTATTCTCATTGGATCTGGTACTCGATCCTTTGCCAGAACCATGTTTTTCCTTCAGAGCCTATCTCCCCATCCTCCAGGAGAGGCTTTTCCATTGGAAATTTAGACTTTCCTCCACAGCTTCTTCACTCTGTTCAGTTTATTCCCCCAGGAGTCTGTCAGAAGTGGATGTAGACAGGATGAAAAAGTTCCTCGGAACACAAATCCAGCTGTGGTTCTTTTGTTTCTGACACCATTTGGAGCCAGCAAAATGGCTTTGTCACCTCATCAGATTATTTCTCCTTCCTTGATCTTTTCCATTGGACTTTAGATCTGGGCATTCCCTGTGGCATGTCTACATTGGATGTATAGGTTCTGATGACATCTCTGATCCAGTCAGTGCCAGGTGGCTTGGATCCAGATGGATCTCTGAATCAAGGTGCTGGCATCGGGCCAGGGGGGACAGGGCATGATTCTGACATTCTCAGAATCTTTTTGTATGGGCATCGGCGCTGGACAGTTCAGATGCAACATCAGCTTTGGAGCTGAGCTGAGTGGGACTTTGAGACCAGTCCTTGTTGGGTGCCACAGGTTTTAAAGGAGGGGTTTCTGGTTATGCCTAAAGCCCTGGCTTTGAGGTTTTCAAGATAGTGCTGTCTCATTTTCGGGAGTAGACTTTCCTGTCTGCCTCGGGTCCATTCCTCTCCCATAGTATTCCCTTGGGTTCTGATCCTACTCTTTCCATCCTTTTGTCATAGCCAGTCTTTAAAAGTCTTGAGTCCATTCACATTGAGGATCCCCAGTCAGCTTTGTATTCCTCCGCAGAACATCCCACGGGGGGGGGGGGGTCAGAAACATGCTTGCAAAAGGAGGCACATTGAATCACCCCAGGAGTCTGTACCTGAAGATACTGATTTTGAGGGGGAGATGTCCCCAGATCCCAAGGACATCTCTTCCAGTGAAGTACTGTAACTGCTCAGACAGAAAGGAGGTGGTCCTCTGAGGCTACATCCCAAGACGAGTCAGTATTTATCTAGGCTTTTGTGGCAGGCCCATCTGCTTAATTGGTGGTCCTTCCCACAGGCAAGATGATGGATTTAATCTTTTAAAACATGGAAGGAACTAAATCAGATTCAAATAACTAAATACATTCAAGACTATAAATAACTTCTTCATGGTCATATGACTGCCATCAGCTGACAACAAAACTCATTTAAAGCAACTTAAATGTTTAAATACAATAATTTAAAAGTTCACTTTCACAACTTTAAAGTAAAACATAATGCTTTCACACCATCCAGCTGTATAAAAGTGTGTGAAGGTGACACTCATTCAAATAGAATAATCTCTTTGAATATTTGCTCAACTTTAAACAATTAAAATATATATATAAATATATTAACCAGTCCAATCGCTGGACTAGTAATGAATTAAAATATATACACACACAAGCAGTAACTTCATGAGCTCGACCGAGCATTCCGACAACCCACATTTACTTGTTTCTAATGAATGTCTGTAAGTGCTGTAATACTTTATTGACATTACTATACCTATACTGGACCAAGGAATATATAAATGTTGCTGACAACCTATATTCTCCTAACTAGATGCTAAATTTAGCCAAAGATATGTCCACACATATACAATAAATTTTCAAGAAGAGTAATAACAGTTATCTATTCAGACTCTTTAATTTTAAGAGACAAGAGATGTTACAAGCCTCATTTAGTCCAGGACTAAAAAACGCATTTAGTCTGACCTGTCATAATAACTCCTGTTCTTCAAGTAACGAGTTGAGTGGCCCACCCCTGGTATCCATACAAATTTGGTCAATAGCTTTAAATAAAAAACTGTGGTTGTGATACTCCGCCAGATGCCTAGCTAACAGGGTTCTCCCCCTTCTTCTTTTCTATGGCATGGGTATGTTCATAAACCCTATCTCTCAGCCTATGTTCGATTTTCCCAAACATAGAAAGCTGGATATAGCTGACATCTTGCAATGTAAACCACGAGTTTAGAATTACAATGAAATTTCTTCCCTAATTTGTATCTCCTGCTTTTGATGTTGAAACATTCCCCTATCTCTATGTACCTATACATCTTACAGCATCCACAAGTAACCATCCCTACTTGTTTAGACAGGGGACCTGTAGTTTTTCTTTCCAATAAGTTCTTAAGATTTGCTCCCTTCTTAAACACCAGTTTTGGTGACTGACCTAATGTATTTGCCAAATACTTATCAAGGAAGATAAGGTCCCAATTTTTGGATAAAATAAATCGAACTACATGGCTGTCGCTACTGAAAGCTGTTATAAAGCTCATTCTGAATTTATTAATCCTTTCTCCCATGTAGTTCTTCAACAAGTGAATACTCATTGTTGGTATCACCTAAGCTAAGGGCCTCTTGACTTGTTTCACTTGTACTGTAGTTGAGTAGTGGTTTAATCTGGCCAATTTGTCTCTTATTACTGACTTCTACTACTAGAGATTGGATTAAATAAAATGGATAACCTCATTGTTCAAACATACTACTAAGTTGTACACATTCGTCCCTAAAATCTGAATCCAGTGTAACCATCCTAGCAGCCCTAATAAGTTGTCCTTTTATAATGGAGCGCTTTTGATAAAAAGGGTGGTTACTCAAAAAATGAAGGAATGAATTAGAGTATGCCTTTTTCCGAAAAATTTTTGACAGGTATCTTTCATTCAAATTGTCCTTGACCAGTTTAAAATTTAAATAGTCTATACAACTTGTGCTATAGTTTGATATGAATCTAAGAAACTCTGTAGTTCAGTTTAGGTAGGAAATAAAATGTTGGGCCTGTTGTTCATTACCTTTATACATAACAAAAATATCGTCCAAGAATCTTGTATAAAATACAAGGTTCACTCTGTGTTGGGAGTTTTTAAAGATGAATTTGTTCTCCCAATATGCCATTACCAAATTGGCAAAACTGGCCCCACAGGGTGATCCATGGCTACTCCACATATCTGTAAGTAGAACTCATTGCTAAACGTAAAAAAAGTTGTTAGTTAAGGTAATGTCTAACAAGAGTTCCACCAAATGAATTTCTTCTAATGGAGCGTTTTTGTACTTCATCATGAGGCTGACCCACTCTATTCCCTCCATATGTGGGATTGATGTGTAAAGATCTTTAACATCAATTGTTAACAAATTGTCATCTTTGTCAAACCTCAAGTTGTTTAATTTGTCCAAAAACGACCACAAGTCTTTACAGACCTGTGGTTCTGACGATATATACTTTTTTAGAATAGAATCTACTACCTTAGCACAAGTGTATGTGATGGATCCTCTTCCATCAATCAATGGTCTCATCGGTGGGTCGTTTAAGACCTTATGGACTTTAGGAATACCAAAGAGTACAGGGATTTTGGGCCACGGGGGTGTAATATAATTGTAGATGTCAATGTCAATCAAGGACTCAATAAAGAGGTCATTAAAATAACTCTTAATGCGGTTATATGCAATATTGACTTCGTTAAGGGACACCTTAATATATGCATTACTATTCAACAAGGAAGACATCCTATTGTTGTAGTCAACATAATCAAAAATAGCTACCCCTCCTCCCTTGTCGGGTTTTACCACCCTCACTGGTGATGACCTAAGTAGCTATAAAATTCTTTTCTTGCAAAGAGATGTTAAAGCTCGTGCCCATATCATTATTTTTATTTTGTTTCAAAAGGTGACGAAAGTCTAACTCGCACACTTGTTCAGATGTTCTCAGGGTCTGGTGCAGAGGAGGGTTGTAGGTACTAGGTACTCTAAAATCTTTGTTAGAGTTTGTTAGAGTTAGTGCTATTTCCAAAGAGGACCATCAAGTTCAATTTCCTGACAAACAGTTTTAGATCAAGTACCAAGTGTTCCAAACTAGAATGTTTACTGGGTACAAAGGTATTCCCTTTGGCTAATAAGTCAATAAGTGCCGGATCTATACACAAGGAAGAGTAATTGAAAATGTTGAAGTCCCCAGTTGAATTTGGAAGGACATCCACCTTTACAGGGTTCTCCTCGCCTATCTCCTGAATCGATTGTTGCGTTTTACTCTTTGGTTCTTTTGGTTGTAATTGGAGTTCTTTTTCGGAATCGCACCTGTATTCTTGGTATCCTGAAAATTTTGGTTATTGCTATTTCTACTATTGTTGTTATGGGTTGTCGAAGATGCATGTTTGTTGCAATTTTGGTTACGTATTCTTTCACTACGTCTCAAAGGACTAACGTTCTCATTCACAACTTCTGGGTCGAAACTGTCCAAATTGTTGATATCAGTACCCACACTAGTTGTTTCTATATTTACTATATTGGTTCTTAAAGTGTTTGGTTGTTGGGCACTGGACGGTTTTGGATACGCAGTACCAGTATCATAAGCTTGTCTGTCTCTGTTGATTTTTTTTAACCTTGTTTGATTTGAGTCTCTCTAGCAGTTGGTCAGTGCTAAAAAAAACTTCTTTCATAGTCAAATTTATATCTTAAAAAGTCAGTGTCTGTAGTTATTTCCATGTTCAAAACAGACAATTCATTTGTCAGGGACTCAATATACATATTATAATGTTTTATCATCAAGTTCATTAAATCGAAACCCTGTTTGTCAAAGTCATTAGCTCAGAATGGAACGTTGAACCAGTGACTAAACCAGTCTGGTATTGATGAAAACGTAGCCCCTTAGGGATAATATGTTGGTCCAAACAAGCATTGAAATATGTGACTTCCAATTGAAGTTTTTTCAATTTTAACAATTTAATGTCAAACAATTTCAGTTTGTCACAAATAAATTGGGAACCAACTTGTTGGTTTGTTGAAGAACTAGCCGGTCGCTCATGGTTATGGCCATTCACAAGGACCAAATTGGAAGTATTTTCTACCCATTCACTGAAGGCTGAAGCACCTATAAGCCCTGTTCTCCATTGTACTTCTGGTGGTTGTTCTGTCCGCTGTGCACGTGGACTCTGGCATTGAACTGCTGGGTTAAGATCCGGAATTTGTTGTACTGCCAGGATAGAAGCCCCAGCATGATCTGTTGTATCTACTGGACGTTGAGTAGAATTGCCAGCTGAATTGAAAGATGAAGGCAGTTCGATGTTAATTTGCCCTCCTCTACTAGTAGGAGGGCTTCCACGAGCCTGAATGTTAATGGCATTGTTTGATTGTCTGGTCTGACTAGAGGCATGTTCTAAAAGGGTATTGTCCACCTTTTCAGGGGTGGGCCGCTCAACTTGTTACTTGAAGAACGTGAGTTATTATGGCAGGTCAGACTAAATGCGTTTTAGTCCTGGACTAAATGAGGCTTGTATACCAGGGGTGGGCCACTCAACTTGTTACTTGAAGAACGTGAGTTATTATGGCAGGTCAGACTAAATGTGTTTTTTAGTCCTGGACTAAATGAGGCTTGTAACATCTCTTGCCTCTTAAAATTAAAGAGTCTGAATAGATAACTGTTATTACTCTCCTTGAAAATTTATTGTATATGTGTGGACATATCTTTAGCTAAATTTGACATCTAGTTAGGAGTATATAGGTTGTCAGCAACATTTATATATTCCTTGGTCCCAGTATAGGTATAGTAATGCCAATAAAGTATTAAAGCACTTAGACATTCATTAGAAACAAGCAAATGTGGGTTGTCTGAATGCTCGGTCGAACTCATGAAGTTACTGCTTGTGTGTGTATATATTTTAATTCATTACTAGTCCAGCGATTGGACTGGTTAATATATATATATATATATATATATATATATATATATATATATATATATGTATATTATATATATGTATATTATATATATGTATATATATATATATATATATATATATATTTTAATTGTTTAAAGTTGAGTAAATATTCAAATAGATTATTCTATTTGAATGAGTGTCACATTCACACGCTTTTATACAGATGGATGGTGTGAAGGTGTTATGTTTTACTTTAAAGTTGTGAAAGTGAACTTTTAAATTATTGTATTTAAACATCTAAGTTGCTTTAAATGAGTTTTGTTGTTAGCTGATGGCAGTCATATGACCATGAAGAAGTTATTTGTAGTCTTGAATGTAGTTATTTGAATCTGATGAAGTTGGCGTTTCAACGTCAATGAAAAGCGCTTCATTCAATACATTTTTTGTGGACTTGGTTTTTGGGCTCCGTGTACCTGTGGATTTTGTGTTTGAACAGTTATTTGTTTGTCTTTTTCGTTGTTTAAGAGATATTAAACAGGATCTAAGGAATGTTTTATGGATGTATATCCAAAAAATGATGGGCATGAGTTTTTTTTTTTTTTTTATTATTATTATTATTGAAGAAATGGATCTGGACCCTAGTGGGGGAACATGGAAACTAAGAGTTTAATGTAAAAAACTTGAATGGCAACTGAGAAATATATGCCCCTTTTCGAAGTTGTTTGTCTTTCTGCTTTTCCCGGTTAGGGGTCGCCACAGCGGAACTCCGGTACGCTAATGATTGGCAGTAGATTTTTACGGTGCCAAGTTGCCAGCTCGACGCCCAACCTTCAGCGAAGGCACGCCCATTCACGCATGTCTTTTGGAGGCCACTCGACTGTGGGGAGGACATGTGCACTCCACACAGAAGGTACTCCCCGCACTCGAGCCGAGAATCTAATGGGAGAACCTCTTGCCGTGAGGCAACAATGCTACCTCTGCCCCACCGTGGATAATATGCCCCTTTTCAAAGTGCAGTCCTTACTTGGATTTATTGGATTGAGTCATTTTGTGACTGCACATTGAAAGGGGGCATATCCTGCTGCTTGGCTTGGGCTTTTTGTGTTTTTGGAGAGTTTACTTGTTTGTCCTTTTTAACTTAGAACGTATACCATGGGGACCATATGGGTTAAATAAGACCACATCCCTTTCCTGCTACTTGAAAATTAATGCATTGACCTACTAATTTGGTACAATGAATTACTTTACCAGAAGCAGAACGCAATGGTTCAATATTAGTGCTATTTGTTTTAAATTTTACAGTAATTGGATAAATTATTGTAAATAGAAGATGTGAGGTGAAATTAGTTACCTTTTGTGTCTGCATTTATAATTATTTTTATGTAGGTTTCCTTTTGTTTTGTTAGTGATTAGTTTTGTATGTAATTTTTAGTACATAGAAGAAAAGGGTAATATCCCTTTTAGTAGATTGTTGTAAAATGTTTGTGGAGAAGAAGGCAGATCTTTTAGTATGTATTTAATTGGATTATGGTGTTTGGTTTTCACTCTGAAGAGGTCCCATGATTTGGGTGGGATGAAAGCGCTTAGTGTGTTCATGCTTTCAAATAAATAAATTATTGTGTTTTGCTAAACTTAATTTTATTTTTAGCCGTTAGGATTACCATATCCTTGTTTAACGGCTTGGTGGATTGTGACTACCTGGAAAATTGGTGTTTGGCTACAGTGTTTACTGCTCTCTTACCACTTTCTTATTTTTTTTTTTTTGTCTTTGCTGTGGTTTTGGGTGACCATGTAAACCTGAGATATTCCTGGTTTCCCAAAAGACTGTCCTTATTGGAGCAAGGGTCCTGACATTGATTCCATGGTGGTGGCAGTGGCTACCAGGAAGGAACTTGCTGAAGAGGAGTTCCAATCTCCATCCTCCTATCCCATGGAATCTGTGGCACTAGATAGGTTTGTGAAGTGAATCTATGCTTTGGCAGCCTTTATTGTCAGGACACTGAAATACCTGCCACATATTGCGCTCTTCAAGAAGGATTTGACCAAAGATTTCTCCAAATCTCTCTCAAGGTATTGTTTTGCATAGGAGATGAAGTCTGTCGAATCGCAGCTGGCCACATTTCAATCTCTTTCGAAAGTCTCAGGGCACTTATTTCCAGTGGGACAAAAGGAGCTTCTTTGGCTGCAGGCATGGGTATAATAGAAGCCAAGCCTGAATGCCCCAATTAGATTTTGCAGAACACTTTATTTATGTACACCCCCTATGATGGATCAACACTGTACAGCCTAAAAGATAAAATCTATCCAGGAGTGATCAAGATGGTAAAACCCTGTCTGTTGTAGGGATCTGGTTTTCCACCCCTTCACCTCCCAAGAGGACCTTCTCCAGGAACCAGAAGGGAGGGAAGAAACTATGAATGTTATGTAGTCCAATCTCGCCTGCATTCGTACCCGTGGGTTCGGAGCCGAACCTCTGCTCCGACTCTGCCATACTCTAGCTCAAAGTCATCAATTGGCTTGTGGCTAAGAGGTATCCCATGCTGCACTGCTCCCTTTTCCCAGATCTCGTTTTCTGCTCGTACAGCTCAGACATGGTCTCGCTCTTGGCCGTGGCTAAGTATAACTTTCTTCTACTTTTTAGTAGTTTGTTGCTCCAAAAGCTATTTTCATAGCTAGTCTCAGTTTTTTGATAAGAAAACTGTTTGTGTAGCCTGGTTGGCTTTTTGTCGGTATCCCGTTTGCAATGTTCATCGTGTTACCCTGCTACAGTCATCACACTTGAGTTATCCTGCCGTCAGGCGGTCCCACAGTTGGCCAGAGTTCCAAAGTCTTGGTCCGGCGTCGGTTGCTGTCGCTTCTTTCCTGACGTCAGTGCGCCGGGGGTATACAAGAGGCATCCAATGCCATTTTCTTCAGTCTTTCTTGCTGCGCGGTGCCCGAAGCAGAAGCAGTTCGCAAGTGCCGGTCGGCCGACACCTGAGATTTTCAATTCGAATTTCAGTCCGAAGTCTCCAGTAAAGCTAAGTACCTTGTTGGGGAACCTTTTCTTGCCTCAGTCCGATATCAGAAAAAGTTAACAATTGCATTTCTTGTGGGAAGCAAATGCCTCATAAGGATTTCCATTCTTATTGTATTCCTTGCCTAGGCCCAGACCACGACATCACAGATTGTCGGTTTTGTGCTAGGTTTAATAAACGCACTATCAAGTGCCGTTTTGACTTTGCACGATATTACTTTGGTAGGACATTTAATTATATCATGCTGTTGGGGCAGCCAATGACCGACATGCAGAAAAAACGCAAGGATAAGGACAGGCAGCCTAGGACCAAGCCAGATTTCGAGGCCTCTGCAGGGCCTGTCGCCGGTTTTCTGGTTTTCAGTGAGGCGCCTACGCAGCCCCTGACGACCGCAGAATTGGAACCCCAGACAGCTGCGGATTCTCAAGCGGAGTGTACTAGGTTGTTGCAGCCATCTTTATTAGGCCTTTCCGACACCAGAGCAGAAGGAGATCCTGGTGCAGTAGAAACACCTTCGGTTGCAGAAGGTGTCTTCAGACCGACTACACTCACCATTAAATCTTATGCTAAGCTTAAAACTCCATTAAAACCAAAAAAGACTGTACATCAGTCTCCAGTTCAAGGCCCCATGCCTAAGAAACAGATGCTTAAGATGGCTGAAGATTTGATTACCCTAATCAGGGGTTCCCATCCCCCTCCAGATAAAAGACCAAGACAAGAGGAGAATTATGCTTCCTCTGACCAGGTTTCAATTTCCTCAGATTCTTCTGAGGAACAGGATTACGCTTTTCCCCCTTATGAAGACTCTGATGCTGAAGACTCTATTCCCTCAGCATCTCCCCCTGAAGACTACTCCTTTGGGGAAACTTTACATACCATGAGGGAACATTTCCACTGGGAAGGCCAGGACTACTCTGATTCTAAGAAAAGGCTCCGGGAGTTCCTTTTACTACCCCAGCACAGACCACTTGTTATCCCTCCAGTTTTAGACATTGTGGATGAGGTTTACTTGGAGTCTAGTCTAAATCCAGACTCTCTACCTCCTGCTCCAGCCAAACCAGACATATACTACAGAGTACCTGACTCACACAAATTCCTTTATAAAAGCTCTGTAGCTGACCCAGAAACAATTTCCCATGGCCCCAAAGGGGCTAAAGCTACTATGGCTAAAAATCCTGTGCCCTCTGAAAGGGATTCCAGAGCCCTAGATAGATGGGGAAAGAAGATATACACTTCAGCTACTCTGGCTATGAGAGCATTAAATTGTCAGTTTCATATGCTGAAATATCAGCAATTCCTAATGTCTCAATTAAAACAAAAAATGAGCACACATTCTGAACAGTCTGAATTCAAGGAAATGCAGGATCTGTTGCATGCAGCTGAACAGGTGGGCAAACATACTTTACAATGTGGATTTGATTCATTGGAAACTTCCTGTAGAGCAGCTGTTACTGGGTCTGTCATACGTAGACATGCTTGGTTAAAGGAACAAACCCTACCTGATCATGTTAAAGCAAAATTATTGGATGCACCTTTACAGCAGGATGTATTATTTGGTGTCAAAGCAGAAGAGGTTTTAAAGAAAATGGAGGATAAGGCAAAGTCTATGCAGACGGTCAAGGATTTTTTTACAGGTACAACCCCCTCGTTTCAGCAGAAATTGGCCAACAAGAAAATGGTCCTTTTCCAGCTTCTGACAGATCACAGAGGGGCAAGTACAGATGCCCAAGGGGCAGAGGTCAGTCACAAGGCCCTTACAAACCTCGCCAATGGGATACTGCTACCCAGAAAGGAGGAGAAGACAGACCCCAAGCTAGCAGAAGACAAACGCAATGACTCAACCCTCAAACTACCAAGCAAATCTTTCTTGACAGCTCCCTTGGAAGGAAAATTGGCACTTTTTACAGACAACTGGCACATCATCACAAAAGACAAAATGGGTCCTAAACATTGTCTCACAAGGATACAGATTCCACTTTCATACCTTGCCAAGGATAAAAGGAATGCCAAACCTGCCACCAAATCAATGGGCAGAGGCACAAAAACAAATTACAGCTCTCATGGACATGAGAGCCATTCAAAAGGTACCTACAGAGGAGCAAGGACAAGGATTTTACTCAAGACTCCTTCTAGTCCCAAGAAAGGACAAAGCATGGAGACCCATTCTGGATCTTTCACTTCTGAACACCTATCTGCAAGTACCAAAATTCAAGATGCTAACACTACAGCAGCTTCTTCCCATGCTGGGCAAGAAGGCTTGGCTAGTAACGTTGGACTTCGAGACATACCTGCATGTCCCTATCAGACAAAATTGCAGAAGATACCTCCGCTTCATTGCAGGTTCAACCCATTATCAATTCTCTGCACTGCCCTTTGACTTCTCTACTGGGCCCAGGGTCTTCACAAAATGCCTGGCACCAGTAATTGCATACTGCAGACAAAGAGGAATTCAAATATACCCATACCTGGACAACTGCCTTATTCAAGCAGAAAGCAAGGACATTCTTTTAAAGCATCTGGCATTTGTCAAACACCTAAGTTGCCTAGGGTACACAGTAAATGAAAAGAAATCAAAACTAGTGCCCTCACAAAACATAATATTCCTGGGTGCCAGCTTGAATACAACGGCCCAGATGACTTATCTCATGCCAGACGAGCTGACTCAATAATTCAAAATAATGGCAACAAAGACCCAACTCCCTGCAAGAAAAATTCTGCAGGCCTTGGGATTCATGGCATCTTGCATACTACTAATACCATTTGCAAAACTGCATATGAAGAAATTACAATGGTAATTCAGTGGTGCAAAACCATACACCCAACTCCACGGCAGTATTTTCACGAAAAGTTTATTCCAAACATCAAAGTGTACAAAGGTTTTAAACCATTGAATTTCCTGTTGTTCCACTTGCTGGGTTTTTGGTGTTCGTTTACTGTTTTGAAAATTACAATGGTACCTGAAAAGCGTATGGACTCCGCACAGCCACAGCGTGGAAACAATGATACCACACATTCCCTGCCTTCAGCAGGAGTTTCTATGGTGGGCACAGGCATGTCACCTCAACAAGGGTCAGCCTTTCACCTTACCCACAGCCAGGCAAACCATGACAACAGATGCATCGGACTATGCCTGGGGAGCACACATGGCAGGACATTGCATTCAGGGCAAATGGACTACAGATCAAAGGCATCTGCATATCAATCAAAAAGAAATGCTAGCAGTATAGAATGCCCGAACAGCTTTCAAGGATCTCTTGCACCCAGGACAACTAATAATAAAGACTGACAATACCACAGTAATGTGGTACATAAACAAGCAAGGGGGCACACATTCCTACCCTCTATGCAGGCAAGCAATGACCTTGTGGAACACAGCACTGTCTTACCAAGTTCAACTACAAGCACAATTCCTGCCAGGAAAGAAAAACACATTGGCAGACGACCTAAGCAGAAACATCATGGATCCCCACGAGTGGAAACTAGATCCACAAGTATTTGCAGTGATAACTCAAAAATCGGGACCCCCAGACATAGATCTGTTTGCCAACCCCCAAAACTACCAACTTCAAAAATTTTGCAGAAGAACATTCCACCCACAAGCTTAGAAAGTGGACGCCCTCTCATTCATTTGGGAAACATTAACAGTGTATGCCTTTCCTCCACTGCCTCTTCTAGCAAAGGTACTGCTGAAAGTCAGATTAGAGAGGCCACAAATAATACTCATTGCGCGAGACTGGCCACGCCAGCACTGGTATCCAATTCTAAGGAACATGGTCCACAGCCCACCATGGATTTTACCACAAATTCCTCACCTGCTCACCCAGTGAGACAGTCAAATTCTACACAGCCAGCTCAAGACTTTAAACCTGGCTGCTTGGCAAATTACCTAAACAACCAGCCAACACCTCTATCCAAAGCTGGTATGGATGTCATTCTGGAGGCCAGGAGGCCCAGCAGCAGGAAAACCTATTCAGACAAATGGAAAAGATTTTGCGCCTGGAACCAGGCTAAAGGCCAAAATCACCTTGATCCAAACATTCCTCAGATTCTACAATGTTTAACTGAGATGTTGCACAAAGGACTTTCCTTTTCATCTATTAAGATCCACGCCTCAGCAATTTCAGCTTATTACAACACGGATCCTGCTTTATTTTCACATCCACTCCTAAGACAGTACCTCAGAGGGGCTAAGAACATAAGACCGCCCAGGAGAGCACCAACACCTACTTGGGATCTCAACTTTGTTCTGGAAAAGCTTACACTGCCCCCCTTTGAACCAGCTTTTTCAGTGGATTTAAAACTTCTTTCATGGAAAACTGCCCTGCTACTAGCAATAACTTCAGCTAGAAGAGTCTCAGAGCTACAGGCACTAATGGCAGTGGAGCCTTTCCTCATTTTTCATCAAGACAGAGTCTCTCTACGAACTAACCCTTCCTTTATGCCAAAGGTGGTATCCAGTGTGGCCCTAAACCAAACCATTCATTTGCCCACCTTTTTTCCAAATCCCCAGAACAAAGGAGGAAGACTCCTGCACTCTTTGGACATTCACAGGCAATTGCGTTACTACTTGGATAAAACTAAGGCTTTCAGAAAATCTGACCAGCTCTTTGTAGCCTGTGCTGCAGGATCACAAGGAAAAGCTATCTCAAAACAGACCATTTCAAAATGGATAGGACATTGCATACGTTTCTGCTACATGCATCATGGGAAACCGGTACCTGCTAACATTAGGTCCCACTCCACCAGGGCTACAGCTACATCAGCAGCCTTTCGCAGGGGGGTGCCAACCAAGGATATTCTGGAAGCTGCAACTTGGAGTTCAGTGCACACCTTCGCAAAACACTATCACTTACCTCTATATTCAAAGACTAGAGCTGGTTTTGCCACTGCAGTTTTGCAGGGCCTACTAGCTTCTTCTAACCCTGTTTAACTCCACCACCCATCCTTAGCTTTGGGATTCTACCCAAGTGTGATGACTGCAGCAGGGTAACATGATGAACATAGTACAGTTTTGTACCTACCATAAATGTAGATGTTCAAGTGTTCACCCTGCTGCAGTCCAGGTTACCCTCCCTCCATCCCCTCTGAACTAGCTGGACTTATCTGTACCTTTCTATCTTATACAACCTCTGTGGTGTATTTGCTTGTGCCCGAAGGTATTGTTTTATTTTTATATGTGCATTTTTACATAGCAATATATATTGCCTACCTGTTGGGGGCACCTGACATCTGGGGCAAGAAAAACTGAAGAAAATGGCGTTGGATGCCTTTTATATACCCCTGGCGCACTGACGTCAGGGAAGAAGCGACAGCAACCGACGCCGGACCAAGACTTTGGAACTCTGGCCAATTGCGGGACTGCTTGACGGCAGGATAACCCAAATGTGATGACTGCAGCAGGGTGAACACTCGAACATCTACATTTATGGTAGGTACAAAACTGTACTTTTCTTCCCTTCTTATGGGCTAGGTCCGTTTCAGTTAGAAGACCTAGTCCTCCCTTTTAAGTTGTGTGTCCCAGTTTCCCTGTTTGTGCTTGTTCCGGTGTTGCCCCGTCCCTTTGGGCTAGGGTCGTTTAACTTAGAGGACCTAGTCCTCCCTTGTTTTGTTTGTCAGGGCCGTTTAAGTTAGAGGTCTTTTCTTCCCTGTGGTGTTTATTGTTCTGTGACAGTTTAATTTAGAGGCATAGTTCCCACTTTTTTCTGTTGTTGGTGTCGGATTTGTCTTCTGATATCGTGTGCAGTGTCATACCAATATGTGTAAGGTTGCAAAAGAACACAATCCGTCGGGCTTCAAAAAATGTGAGGTGTGGATATAAAATGTCTATTACTGATGGGCAGTGTGTGTGTGTGTGCGTGTGTGTGTGTGTGTGTGTGTGTTTGTTGGGGGCTATCCACCTCCAAGAATCCTGTGTGTTTTGTTACGCCTTTAGTCCACGCGTTTTTCAAGAGAGGAAGAACAAACGGATTCTGAAGGGATTACTGAAACCCTCCTTCGAAGAGGAGAAGGCTTCCAGTTCTAAATCCTCTCCCTCTAAAGCAGACAAGACCTCTAAATCAAAAAAACGCTCTCTAGCTCAGTCAGTTTTATCGGAGCCGCCTGCGAAAGTTGCCAAGTCTACTTCAGCTTCCTCTGCTACATTGGCTTCAGGGCCGTAAGGAAGTGGATGAATTGACCAAGTCACCATCGGCTCCCAGTCTCTCGGAGCCGGTGACGGAGATACTTGTTCGGAGCCGGTCTCTAGTTTTTAAACCAATTTCTCCTTCTTGCAAGTCTCCTTCTGTAGGGAGGTCCAGATCTCCGACCTTATCCTCTAGGTCCTCCAGGACTCTGTCGGACGATGATGTGGATAGAGTGGTACAGAGACTGCTCCAATCACTGGTGTTGACCAAATGTTTTTTGGCTCCAGCCCAATTGGCCCCGGAGCCTGTCACCCATCCACCCTCGTATATTCCTCCTCTGAGCCTTTCTTGGCCTTAGGAGCCAGAGTTGTCTGCTCCATCTGATGCCTTTGCATCTGCTCCAGTAGCCCATCCTGCCATCTCTGTTTTGATCTCCGCTCCGACCTGGTCGGCTCCGTCCGCGGGGTCAAGGGTTCATAATTCCTCGGTCGGACCCAAGGGAGAGGTCTTGGGTCGATCTTCTTCGGTTCTGAGCCACCTGCTCGGTGTTTCGGCATGGGTGAGCTTGGGCCCTGCCTCGGCTTCAGACCTTATCTCTTCGGCTCCGAGGGCTTCCATGGTTGGTCGTTCTTCGGAGCTGGGAGGATCAGCTTTTGAGGTCATGCGGAGCATGCTGGCCAGTTCCTCAGCTGCGTCTGATGGCACCGACATTCTTACCCCCTCCAGCACCGGTATCCGTTTCTTATCACCCTCTCTCCTTGGACAGCAGAGACCCAATGCCCCAGGATACCTCCATGAGTGGTCCTCAACTTTTTGAGGTCTCCCCAGTGTTTGCCTGAGGAGCGCCCCAGAAAAGGTGTGTGCAAGAGGAAGCACATAGACTCCCAGGATGATCACTTTGGACAGTGACCTCGAGGAGTCAGAGGGGACTCCCAAGTCGTCCTTTGAAGATATCTCTTTCTCCGATATCCTGGAGATCTTGAAACAGAGAGGCGACTGGCCCTCCAAATCTCCCTCTGAGGAAGAGTCTGTTCCTGAAGGCCTTTGGGTCTCAAAACTCCGCCTCTTGGGTTTCTCCCCCATTCGATGAACTCCTGGATGTTGTTTTTTGAAGGGTGTGGGAAACCCCTGACACTGTGGAACCAGTCCCCAGGAGATCCAACAAGTTTCTGTCCACCACTGCTGACAAGGAATTTCTCACAAAGGGCGTTTCAGTAGATGCCATGATGGTGGCAGCGGCCACCAAGAAGGAAATAGCTGAGACTTCATCTACCATCCACCCCCCTAACAAGGAGTCAAGGACCATGGACCGATATGGGAAGCGTATGTTTTTTTTCAGCGGCCTTTACTCTGCGGTCACTGAACTATTTGTCACATTTTACACAACTCCAAAGAGATCTCCTGAAAGGGCTTGGAGAGTCTCTGCAGGCTAACATTTCTGACTCAATGGCTCAGAAGGTCAGTGCCCAGATGTCTACCCTAAATTCCATTACTAACTCCTCCATGAGGTTGATCTCGCATGCAGCCGATGGAGCGAGTAGGGCAGCGAATTCAGGAGTCTCTCTTAGGAGGCACTCCTGTATGCACCTGTGTAATTTCGCAGAGACCTTCAAGTCTACGTTCTCCAATGCCCCATTTGACGGTCCATCTTTGTTTGGAACCAAGATGAAGGATACTCTCACTAGGTGCGCGCAGGAAGGAAAAACCCTGTCTGCCATGGGAGTTCATTTTTCCATGCCTTCTAGACCTTATCCCAAGGGCCAGAAGGGTGGGAAAATGTGGTTCAGAAAGCTGCAGAGGTTTTTTTCAAGACGCACAAAGTGATTCCCTCTCCAGAGGCAGGGGACGGGGTAGTAAGTCAGGTAGACGCTGCCCTAGAGGCAGAGGAGGCCCACGTAACCAGGGGGACCACGATTCCTTTCGCAGTTCCTCCTACCAGTGCTCCTGATGGGAGGCCCGACTGCGCTTCTCCAGAGCCAGTCAGGGGTTGCATTTCACTATACCCAGAAGCCTGGCAAGGCATCACCCAGGACGAGTGGGTATTAAAGATAATTTCCAGAGGATATCATATTCCCTTCTCTTCTCATCCCCCGCCAACCAGGAGAATCCCAGTTGCTCCAACCAGTCAAAGGGATTCCACAGCTTCAGAAGTTCAAAAGCTGCTAGCAAAAGGACCCATCCAGCATGTCCCCTCAGACCAGCTCGGATTAGGGACTTGCTCAAGATTCTTTTCGGTGCCGAAAGGAACAGGGGACCTGAGTCCCATCTTGGATCTCAGCCACTTGAATGTCCATGTAAAATAGTCCAAGTTCTGAATGGTCACTTTACAGTCTAGTCTCCCATTGTTGGGGAAAGAAGTATGGATGTGCTCCATCGACCTCAAGGATGCTTACTACCATATAAAGATGGACAGGGCATCCAGAAGTCATTTACGCTTCCGGCTGGGAGCCAGTCATTTTCAGTTTCGAGCCCTGCCCTTTGGTCTCACCACAGCCTCCAGGGTGTTCATCAAATGTATGGCAGTGTTGATGGCTCACTTGAGACGTCAGGGATTCCAAGTGTTTCCTTACCTAGACGACTGGCTCCTGTCTGCCACCATCAGGCATCTACTACTACAGACCAAGGATGCCACCATTGTGCTGTGTCAGTGATTGGGTATCACACTAAACTGGGAAAAGTCTGCCTTGTTGCCCTTGCAGCGTGTCACCTTTATAGGCGCCGAGTTAGACACCATGCTCATGAGGGCTTTCTTACCACAAGAAAGAATTCAGGTTTTGCAACAACAGGTCTATGCTTTACTTCCACTGAAAAAGGTAAAGGCAAAAATGGTTCTCAAATTGTTAGGGACAATGGCTGCCACGATTATGCTAGTCCCTCTGACAAGACTACACATGAGGTTCCTTCAATGGCTGCTCTCTGCTCAGTGGTCCCTGCAGCACCTTCCACTTTCCCATCTTATTATGATTACAGATAAGTGCAAGCAGGATCTATGCTGGTGGCTTCAGACCAGCAATCTCAATGTGGGAAAGCCCTTTGTTTCACCTGCTCCGGTGCCATGGTGACCATGGATGCCTCCCAGATTGGGGGGGGGGGGCATTATCTCGGCAGGACAGTCCAAGGCACATGGCAAGAGCACGAGATACATTTGCATATCAATGTCTTGGAGATGAGAGCAGTGCTATTAGCATTGCAAGTACTCCAGAGCTTTCTTCCTCTCGGGACAATTGCAATCCACTCAGACAACATGTCGGTGGTGTGGTACTTGAACAAACAGGGAGGAACCAAGTCGTTTCCCCTTTGCGGAGAGGCTATTCGAGTGTGGTAGTGGGCAGTGTCTTCCCAATGCTTTCTTGTGGCAATGCACATTCCGGGGAAGTCCAACATAATTGCCGACAGGTTGAGCAGAGCTTTACTGATGCCTCACGAGTGGTCCCTGAACAAGCAGGTTACTGAGCAGATTTTCCACAGATGGGGTCAGCCTTGCTGCAGTGTATTTGCCAGTCCCCTCAGTACCAAGTGCAGCAGCTACTTCACCCTCATCCCCCCTCAGGGGGAGGCACCCAGGGAAGCTCTAGTTCATGATTGGCCCTCCGGTCTACTTTATGCCTTCCCACCTGTTCCTCTGATAGCAAAGGTTATTCAGAAATCACAATTCTTGGGAAGCAGAATGATTGTGATTGCTCCACCCTGGCCTCGTCAAATTTGGTTCCCCATTCTCCATCCCTATCTCATGGACGTCCCCTGGATTCTGGACCCACAGCAAGACCTATTGACTCATATGTCAGGGCAGTTCCATCCCTCTCTTCATACCCTCCGGTTGACAGCTTGGCTACTCCAGTTCCATCACTAGTCAGGCTTCATAATTTTTCTCCGGAAGTAGTTCATATTCTGTCTTTTTCCCATAAGCCTTCGACTAGGAAGATTTATTCCAGT
Organism: Protopterus annectens; assembly: GCF_019279795.1. Taxonomy (NCBI): domain Eukaryota; kingdom Metazoa; phylum Chordata; order Ceratodontiformes; family Protopteridae; genus Protopterus; species Protopterus annectens. The sequence continues at coordinate 775,703,862 of NC_056733.1, forward strand.
AAATGGAAAAGATTCTCCATCTGGGCTCATGAAAGGCAGATTGACCCTTACACTGCACCAATTTCATCAGTTCTGGAATTTCTCTCCATGCTTTTCAGTCAGGGGTCAGCTGCCGCAACCATTAAAGTTCAGTTAGCAGCTATCTCCACCTTTCATGTCACTAATGAACCCAGTCTAATGGCGCAAAGACTTTGTAAGGCATTTTTAAAGGGCACTATGATGCTTCGGCCCCCAGTCTTTGATCCCGTAATGCCATAGGACCTCAATTTTGTGCTGCAGTGTCTCACTTAATCTCCCTTTGAGCCTGCAGCTACTTGTGACTTAAAATGTGTCATGGAAGACATTCTTTCTGGTGGCCATCACTTCAGCTAGGCGAGTTTCTGAACTCCAAGCTTTGTCAGTTAGACCTCCTTACTTGGTATTTCACAAGGATAGGGTTTCCCTCGGTACGAATCCTTCCTTTATGCCAAAGGTTGCTTTGGTTATTAACCTCAACCAGTCTATTGAGCTGCCTGTGTTTTTTCCAGAATTTTCTAATAAGGCAGAATTCAAATTCCAACAGCTAGATGTTCATAGACAATTGCATTTCTATTTACATAGAACGAAGGATCTTAGGAAATCAGATCAGCTATTTGTCTCATTTTCAGACAATAGACTTGGGTCTCCAGTCTCTAAAGTAACCTTATCCAGATGGATCTCTAGTTGTATTTACTTCATTTATGCATCAAGCGGTAAGGAATTACCTTTTAAGGTGAAGGCTCATTCTACATGATCAATGTCTACCTCTATGGTATTTCAGGCCAGGATGTCTATGGATAATATTTGTGCTGTGGCTACATGGGCATCTCCTCACACCTTTATCAGTCACTACAAATTGGATGTGATATCCAGAGGCAGATCTTCCTTTGGTTCCACAGTGCTCAGGAGAATTTTCCACTGAGCCGCCCAAGGTTCAGGTGCTGGGGATGCTGTCCCACGGGTAAGATTGTAGGCGAGATTGGACTACAAAAAATCAAGAAGTTATGTATTCACCATAACGTTCGATGTATGTAGTCCATCTCGCCTCACATTCTTACTTACTCTCCCCCCTTCCCCCTCCTGGAGGGCCTAGAGGTTAGTTTTGGTTTCAGTACTCCTTTTGTTGTTGGGCTGATTCTTCCTCTCTGTGTTGTGTGTGTGGGGTGTGATTGCCTGAGCTTGCAGCAAACAAGATCTGGGGAATGGGAGCAGTGCAGCATGGGATACCTCTTAGCCACAAGCCAATTGAAGACTTCGAGCTAGAGTATGGCCGAGTTGAAGCCGAAGTTCGGCTCCGAACCCACGGGTAAGAATGTGAGGCAAGATAGACTACATACATTGAACGTTATGGTGAGTACATAACTTCTTGTTCTGCAAGTTACAAGGGTTTGCTTCTAACACTCCTGGTGAGGGAGACCCCCTCGAGTTTGGGGGGGGTACTTTAATGGTGGACATTGCCCAGCTTCCCATGGGTGGCAGAGCTGACCTACAAAACCAAGGCTTTTGGGGTCCTTTCTCTGATTGATTTTACTGGCATTTATGAACATTTGGTCAGCTTCTGCATTCTAGAGTCATTTGTGGGGGTTATCCTGGTGTCTCATGGCCTTTCCATCACTCGAGATGTTTCAGTGAGAATCATCTCCTTTATCACCTTTCACTCCCATACTTAAAGAAACTTTTCTGTGTTCCACCCATCTAAAGGGAAGCAGCAGCATTAGGGGAAAAAAAGCGACTAAAAATTTGGGTCACCCAAGAGGTCCCACTAGACCAGCAGGAATCCAGAGTTTACTCAAGATTCTTTTTAATACCAAAAAAATGAGGACCTTAGGCCACTTTTGGACAGTAGTCTGTTGGAGAAATTTGTGAAGCAGATGAAATTCTGGATGATCACTGTACAGTTCATCCTTCCATTGCTAAGGAAGGATGATTAGATCTGCTTGATAAAACTCCAGGATGCACACTACCACATCAAGACAGACAGACGCTCGACAGACAGACACTCCAGAAGATTTCTCCCCTTCTGGCTGAAGCCAGCCACTTTCTGTTTAGAGCCCTACCCATTGGTTTCATGGCCCCCCTTCCCCCAGTGTTCACCAAATGCATGACAATGGTTGCAGCTTATCACAGATTGCAAGGGTTCTGACCTCCACTAGGATCTTCTTCAAGCCAGGGACTCCTGGCTCACGCTTTGCACAATGATATTACAGTGGTGCATACAGCTAAGTCCAAACTTCACCATATCCAGACCTTGAAATTCTTTGGAGCCCTTTTGAATGCTAAATTGCACCTTGCCAACCTTCCACAAACCAGGATGTCCACACTTCACAAAAAGGTGGTACCTGTCCTTTCCTGTAAGAAGAAACCTGCAAAATTGATCCTGTGTCTTCTAGACTCAGTGGCGGCTGTCATCACCTGAATTCCTCTTGCAGGTATCACATGAAGGTGCTTTGGTGGACACTGTTGACTTAGTGGTCAATCAGATGCCAGCCCATGAGTTTGCAAGTCTGTCTCAAAAAGATATGCAGGACACGTATTCAATGGTGGCTAGGTTCCCTGAGAGTGTCTCAGGGTTGATATTTGGTACTGGTTTCTCTTTATCACGACTACAGACTTCTCCCATAAACTTCTTCCAGTTAGTGGGGGGGGGGGGTACTTGGGGAAAAATGGTCCAAGGCACGTAGTCCCCTGCAAAGGCCAGTCTCCACATAAATATCCTTGAGATGATGGCATACCTCCTAGTGCTACAGGCCTTCCAGGATGCTCTCCCCATAGGTGTGATTTCAGTCCAGACAGACTGTGCCAGTGGTGTGGTATTTCAGCAAACAGGGAGACACTCCATCTTACCACTTGTGTGAAGAGGCCATGGGTTGTGGCAATAGGCAGTGTCTTCTCATCACTTTCTGATAACAATGTGCATTCTGGAGAAGTCCAGTGTTTTAGCCATAAGGTTAAGCAGGTCTATCCCTTTCCCTCATGAGTGATCCATTAGTGGCAGATCAGATTTTCAACCTTTAGAGCCATCCTTGCTGTGAAGTTTTTATCTCCCCATACAACACCAAGTACTTTGCCGTTATTCCCAGGGTGGAAGGAGTCAACAAGGGATGCTGTGATCCAACTTAGTCTTCACTTTCTGAAATTTCTTCAGAAAGCATTAGCGAGAAAAGCCATGGTGATCCTTACTTCTCCTTTTGAGCCCTGACAGGTGTGCTTTCCCTTCCTCTGGTCTCATCTGATTCATCCACTTTGGGTGCTAGATCCCACTCTAGATCTTGTTTCTCACCTATCCGGGATGCCTCCCCTAGATAGTTAAGACCTCAAATTGAGCATGTGGTGTCTTAAGTTCCGATGATGGCTAGCCCACACAGGCTTTCTTTCCAAATTGTTCACATTTTGACATTGGTGCAAAGACCTGTCTCCAGAAAGATTTATAAAAATATAACTTTTGGAATGATGAGTAACAATTTAAAGTAAATATTTTGCCATTTTGAAAATTGTGTTACAATGACACATTTATTTTAATATATTTTTGATAACTGGGTTGTGTCCCATTTTCAATAGGGGCTCAGAATCCCTGGCTTATTAAGTAACTTACTTAAAGTTGTACAGTAGGCAAATGAAGATTGAGAAATTCAAACCCAGGATTTCATATTGAAGCTTATTGAAAGCTTGTAGCCTTAATCCTTTGTGGTTACTGCCAGACAGCATAATCATGTGACATAAAATTATACACCATAGAATGGCATTTCACAGGAAGTGTAATGGCTGAAACAGAAATAGAATGGTTGCTTAAATGACATTTATTCATCGTCATCATCCTTATCATCCATAATCATCAACAACAACCCCCTATTTCTCATTTTTTTTACATGGGGTCGGGGTATTATGTTACCTGCCGCCAACTCTCTCAATTCAGTGCCACACTCCTGCCTTCTTCAACACTCATGCCTGACTGTCTCAGATGTTCTTTCACACAATCCATCCACCTCTTTGCTGGTTGCCCTCGCTTCCTCTTACCTTCTTCCTGTCTGTCCCAAATCGTCCTCACCAGATTGTCTTCTGCTTTTCTACACATGGGCCCAAATCACCATAATCTGTTCTCTTTGATCTTTTCTGCAATTGGAGCTACTTTGGCTTCTGCTCTTATGTCCTCATTTCTTCATCTGTTCCACAATGGCCATCCTACCACCTTTCTCAAGCACTTCATTTCCATCACCTCTAGCTTCTCATCAACTGTTCTGCCTTTACTGCCAAGATTTCTATGCCATGCAGTAGTACTGGTCGCACCACTGTCTTGTACACCTTACTTTTTAGCTTCTTTGGCATTCATCTGTCATAGATTACACCTGATACTCTATGCCATTTGGCTGCAGTCCCTCTGATTCTAGCTTTGACCTCATCATTCAGACTAACCTTCTCAACCACCCCTCCCAGATGCGTGAAGTTGTTTACCTGTTCCACTATCTTCCCTTCTATCTCTATTCTCAGCTTCTTCTGTTTTCCCCAATTTGCTGCAGTTACCACCGTGTTATCTGTGCTTAGCTTCATCCCATGTGCCTTCAGTTTTGCATTCCATTCTACTATTCTTTGCTGAAGTTCTGTCTCAGAGTCTGCCTGTCCTGCCACATCATCTGCATACAGCAGTTTTGTTGATCTGTCTCCTCCATCCTGTTTGCTAATGTAGTCTGTCACCAGTATGAACAGCAGTGGGATCAGAGCTGAACCCTGGTGTACACCCACTCCCACTGGGACCCCTTCTGTGAGGCCGAACACTGTTCGTACTTGAGTCCTTGGTTCCTTATACATAGCCTGCACTAGTTCTACCAATGTTTCTGGGACTTCAAACCACCGCAGTGCTTCCCAGATCAGCATTCTTGGGACCTTGAAGTACATCATACCAGCAAACAAGTGGGTAATAAAAACACTCATAAAACAGCAAAACCTTGTGTGTAGTTCCACAGAGTCATGTCTAATTCATGCTTCCAAAATGCAAAACTTTAGATCCAGATCATTTGAACAGCTGAGTGTATTGACTAAATCACAGAAAATAAAGACTGTTAAGCGATTTCGTCCCTCAACGCAAGCATGGGCTGTGTTGAGGGAAGAAAGTACTTAACAGGCTTTTTATTTTGTGTGATTTAGTCAATAAACTCTGTACTGCCCACAGTTGTAGATGTCCCCTTTCTTCTATTACACTGGCACAAGTATGCTTATTCTCCAGTCATCTGGAATGCACCTTTCTCTCCACACTGCTACTAGTACCCTCAGGAGCCATTTCTCCCCTATCTCACCCAACATCTTTGTCATATCTTTAAATGACATTTATTCATCTTTTTTATTGTTCACAAGTTCTAGAATGTCAGATCTCTGTCAAATTGTTGCAAGTTTGACCTGTCTCTGGCAGATTCAGAGCTTGTGGCTGCCATTTTAGAGTAAGTAGACGGACCGATTTGTCCTACTGTGAACATGATCACAGATTCAGTCAAGAGCAGATGTTGAAATGAATGGAGGCATATGTCAGTTATTTTACTGACCTTCTGTCATATCCCTAAGAATAGTGATCTACATTTGGGTGTGGTCAGTAATGCAGCTTTGTTATACTGTCACATATAGTTCTGATACAATTTCAGTGCTTATTTGTCTGAGTTGTGTGAGCTATAATTTCTTGGTACTTAAGTTATTGTCAGTTATATGTTTGATGGATGTTTGTCTAATTAGTTTCATTATATTTATTTATTTATTTATATATTTTTCTATTTTAGGTGAAACAAGTAGTTATGGACTCTAATCTCAAAGCCCTGGACCAAATGGTGGCAGAAGTTTTGCAGGTATCTGTTTTTATTTATACTGTACTTAAACCATATAAGTAGAAATGTTTATAATGCTAAAGTTGTTAATTAAATCTTTGGTCTTTATATTTTATTTTTTTAATGGTCATTTGTTCCCTGTCATATGGATGGCAGCCACTCCTAGTATAGGTTTCATCCATGCAGATTGAGTGCTTTTCCTTTGTGTGACTATAAACATGTAGGGTTGCAGATGCAAGAGTCAGATGTGTGTTTCCTCACATAACATGCACACCTGTCTCTCCAGTAGGTGTCCGTGTTACAGTGGGACAAACTGCCTATTTACTTTAGGAATGGAGAGTTATCATCAGCTCATGCCTACCCTCCAACTTTGACTGCTGACATGGATGTTTCAGGACTCAATCTCAAGTCAAAGAGCTTTATCCTTTGGATCAACGGTGCCATTATTTAGTGTTTTAACTTATTGTGACTGTCATTAATGTGAGGTACAGAGAATGTTCAGCTGAGGCACTATTTTTTAAAATTTTATATGTCACACTGTTTTTCATTATAAAATTCTCATCTCAGCATTCCATACATGTTTAAATGGACTTTTAGGGATTTTTAGCACCTAATGTTTTCAGTTATTTTTACTTTTGTGTGGTTGTGGTAAATAGTGTTGCTGCAGTTTTGGTAATTTTATATGATGAAACTAGAATTCTTGCATTTTTGCATGAGCCTTCACACATCATTCAAACTGAAAATCGCACTGCTAGACCATTGTAGAGTGGAGCTAGAAAGTTAACCAGAAGCTAGAATAAAGCAAGGCCCAAAGTATATACTCAAAAATTAACTTTATTAGTAAATAAATTAATACATCAGACTACTAAGGCCTCGTACATTGGCTGACTTTACCATGAAGAATATATTCATGAGACTTTCTACTAATGGCTATAAAATTACTTGACTCACTAGCACCTATGTGATGTCTAATGCCAAGTCTCTAGTAGCCTGCACACGTCATTACATTCCAAAGTATTTTCTGAGAAGTCCACTTAAAAAAACATAACACAAAAAATGCAAATATTCTGTGAACAATAAAAGCCATTAAAATGGTGCAAACAGCTTTCTTGGCATTGATAACAGTACAGTCACAGAATATGTTATGAGTACAAAACCAGAATGATATTTGTGTCTGTTTCCAAAACAAATTGTCATATATTGGAAACTGTACAACCTAGATGTATTTTGTCAGCTTAGTTTTGTGAGGCAAAAGCTTCCACGTTCATTTCTATGTGAACGCTTTCTTAGGCTTTACAGAAATATTAAGGATTATGTTTTTTGTATAATTAACAATATAACCATGTTTCTCAAGATCTGCATCTTAGAGTGCTAATATCAATGACAGTTTTCTTCATTGTTTCATGTGATGCCATGTAATAGTTTGCAAGTCACCCAGTTTTAGAAATGTTAAGTACATACGGAAATATTTCATATTTGTGTAATTACTAGCAGATAACTACCAATACCTCCAGCATGGTGTTCTGCAATTGCACATTGACAATACATTTTTCCCACCAAGGTAGTTCATAACATGCATCTCAATAATATATAGGTCTTTGTTATGAAAATGTGAACTCAAATATGAATAATAAGGGGAAATCTGTCATTAATTTCTCCATGGCAGAGCATCCAAGATAATAATTTTTTTTCCCAAATACCTTCATTGAATTATCACTTGTGACACAGGCAAATTTGTATTCATATAAAAGTAATTACAGTATAATTGACATAAACATTTTACTTCACATATATTCCTGTATGTCATATAACTTAAGCAACATTACATAAATTATTAAATTCCTGCCTTTTTTCTTTTTTTTTTTAAATGAAAGCATCGTTATTAAAACATCAATTACAACATAGCCAGTTATACATCTATACAAATGAAAACAAACCACAACGACACAGTCCCGACCACAAGCACCCCATACCTCAATCCACACTGATACACTCCCAGTTGCAAACATTATACATCACATATAATCTACCCAATCTTTTTCAGTCAAACATTACATACCTCATTTAAGTCCTGATGCCTTTTAAACCTCATTCCTCCCTTGTACGTATTGTTCCCACAATTTCTATTTTTCGTATGTAGTTTGCTCCTACCCTTTCCTAAATATCCCAATTACAGTTGTTTTATCTCTGTTACTATGTTCACTGCTTCTAGTGCAGTTGGTTTAGACTTTGATTTCCATTTTTAGTAATTGCTTTTTGGCAGCCACCAAAATTAGGCAAGGCCTTACCATATCTAAGCAATTCTGATTCTGTTATCGTAGCTCAAAAAACATCTTCCTCGTCAGACTAATTTGTCCACCCTGCATCTCCGACAGTGCATCCCACAGGGAATCCTTAAAGTCCGCCAATTCTCCGCACTCCTAGAAAATGCATTTCCAATTACCTCTTTCTTCCCCATAAAACTTCCAGCATTTGCTGTTTGCCTGAGGAAGCATTCTCTGGAGTCTATTTGGGGTATAAAAATATCTATGTAAAGATTCCCAGGCAAAAATTCTAAATCTTCTAGATTTTATTGCTTATTTGAGAGACATACATATATCCTCCCATTGTTTCTTTGTGAATTGCTTATCCAATCTCTCTTCCCAGTCCTTTCTAACCTCATCTGATTCTGATAGCTGTCATGCAGTATTTTATATGGTCTACAAATGATTCCTTTTTTAATGGCAGCTTCTGTTCTAGATTCTGTTAAAAACTCTACCAGTGTTGGTCTTTCATTTAGCACCCCCATATTTCTTTCTCTTTGTCTAGACTCTGAAATCTATCCCTATCCTGCAGTCCAAATATTATTGGCGTTTACCCAGTCTGTCATATTTTCCTCTGGTTATTTGCTGCCATTACCTTGGTTCCTTTGTCAGTTTTCTCCAATAAATTCTGCCCCCTTCTTGCCTATTTTCAGTATCCCTGTTTGCAGTCAACCCTATTGGCAGAATCTCCTTTCTCCATTCCTGTGTTGGTTTAGTTCTTGGAATACTTTCTGCTACTTTATGGATATAATATTATGCATGATTATTATTTTCCTTAAAGGCCTGCATCCAAAATCCCAGTCTGTCCTTGTTTCTTGAGCTTCCCTCTGTTTCATCATCATCCCTTTCCACTATGAGTTATAGTGTTCTGCTTGTGCTATGTATAGGAGTCTTAACTGTGTAGCTCTGAAATACCCCTTCAAATTAGGTAATCCTAATCCACCCTGTTATACTGGAAGAATCATCTTATCCCACTTGACACTTGCTGTCTTCCCCTCCCAGATAAAGTCCTTCAGCTCTTTACTAATTGCTACCCACAGTGTCTCTAGTTAATAAAAATATGCCTGACCTGTGTACAAGACTAAAAGGACTAAAACATTTTAACTGCTTGTATCTTACTATCCATATCCATATAACAAAGCATGTCCTTCTATTCATCTGTTGCAGTATTCTTAACATGAGAGTTGCCTGCCAAGGTGTCAACCTGTGCCAACCAGCATATCAAAGTCTTTCTTAGGGTGCGCTGTACGTCTGACGTAGACCACTATCAGATGTCGGCCATAAAAGAGAAATACACACACACCATCCTCAGAACTTCTTTGCTGCCATTTAGATCGCCAGTCCTGGACATTGCTGTGCTGCCGGAATTGCTTGGTTCTTTAAAGATAAGTGCCCATTGGGGAAACCTTTGTCTTTACTGCTGCTTTATTTGTTATTGAGGTTAATGGTCATCCAGGAAAGGGAACTGTGACTGTGGAAGACAGACTGCACATAAGGATAGTCACTCCCAGTGCCTCTTTTGTCTCGAGCCCCAACATGACCAGAAAAACTGTTCGATCTGTCAGTCTTTTGTACCAAAGACCTCTGAAGTCAGTTATCATCCCTCATGATCTCTTTGGAAAATCAAAGCCTTATGGTTTAAGCCAAGAGCGCAATGTAAAGTTTCTCAGAACCGACAACCGAGCCTGTAAAGCGCAAGGCCAAAAAACCAAGGCCCAAAGCCAAAGCTGCACATCTCGATATGGACATCTCTCCTGAAGCACATAAGAGCTTGGAGACGTACACTGTCACAGATTGGGATCCACAGGCAAAGCCACTTTTGCGGGCCACCATGTTACCAGACATATGCACATCCAGAAAGGCAACACAGACCTAGACTTCTGAATGTCCAGGGGGATCCCAGGCTTACTGTGTTTGAAGGCCCTAGAGGAATTACTTAGATCGTGGTTAGAGAGGATATTGATTTGGACCTGGTCAAATGTAGGCCTATGTCCAGCCTGCCTTCTTTGCATCTGATAGATTCCCCAGCAAAGAAGAAGCAAAAAAACTAAACATGGCTACCCCCCCCTGAAGAAATGGCAAAATTTCACACAAGACCTGTTTAAGGCCTTCATTGTTCTTAGGCCTCCCTCATGTCATCCTAGGCTTCAGTACACTTCAGAAGAAGATTCCTCATTTGATGAGGACAGTGATCCACTGGACTACTATTTGCAAATCCCCTCACTCTTAGATTATGATTCTCCTGAAGAAGATTCATATGGAACGGAATCTCCTATGGAGGAAATTTCATGTGTGGATTCCATTTCTAGGATGCAAGATCACATTAAGTGGGACAGTACAGAGATGTCTGAGGTCCAAAATCTTTATTATGACCGTCTCCAAGCACAGTCCCTTAGCACTTCCGCCATTCCTCCAGTCATTCCAGTCTTTTTAGATGCCTTTGCATCTCCTTCCACTCACCCTGACTGTCAACCTCCAGCTCCGAAGAAGCCAGACAGGTACTACAAAGTACCTAAAGACTGCAATTTTCTTTTCAAGGCCCCTGTAGCAGACCTTTCTGTGATTTCAGTAACCTCTGATAAGGCCTCCAGGTTGCTTCCTTCTACTTCCCTCCTCCCTTCGGACAAGGATAGCAGACAGTTGGAGAGGCTGGACAATAAAATCTATACCTCAGCCACCTTAGCCTTTAGAGCACTGAACTACCAGACTCACATGACCAAGTGCAATCTGGAACTCCTGTCTCAGATTTCCAGGCTAATGTCAGATATGCCAGACTCTGAGAACAAAGCTTTGGCATCCTCCCTTATTGCTAATTCCTCTCGGATAGCCAGACATTCTAGTAAAAGCAGCTACGATGCTGTAGAGGCCACCTCATAAGCTGCAGCTTCTTCCTCTGCACTAAGAAGATTTGCCTGGTTTAGGCTTCACCCCCTCCCTGAGGGCTTTAAAGCAAAACAAATGGATGCACCCTTGGACAATTCCACTCTTTTTGGAAAACCCTCTGCAGAATTATTCAAATCCCTGCAAGGAACTAAAAGACCTTTAAACACATTTTGGTCTCCCCTGTGCCTAAATTTCACAGGAATTATCCTGCAAAATAGGTCTTTGTATGCAGGCATTCTGGACCGCCTCAAACAAAACCTCAAAAAAGACCTAAGAAAACTCTTCAGTTTTCCCCTACATCTTCATCTTCACAGCTTGCTAAGCAGCCCTTTCCTTATCAGACGGGCTCCAACCCCTCCTGACTTCTCAAGCAGTCTGGGCACCCATCACTTCTCCCTGCACTTTACCCTATCCCTTCCATCCTGAGAACTTATCACTCAAGATTCTTAGGATGCTAAGCATCAAGAAGGGATACTTCCTGGTCTGGCACACTATGTCCCCCTTAAGGGGTATCCCGCAACCTCCAAAAGAATAGGAAAGTCTTTTTTCACCCAGTTCTGCAAAATCTGCTAAAAGAGCACAATCAAACCTGTGCCCCAGGTCAAGAGGGAAGAGGCTTCTATTCACGCTTAGTCTTTGATGTTCTTCATGTTTCACTGTTGCAGTCATTACATTTGGGTAATCTGCTGGCAGGTTGCCCGCAGTCGGCCTGAATAACAAAGTCGTGGGTCCTGTGTTGGTTGCTGTCTCCTCTTCCATGATGTCAAGTAGTCAGGGGTATAAAACATGCAGCCGATGCCATTGTAATCAGTCTTTCTTGCCACACGGTGCCCGAAGCAGAAGCAGTTTGCAAGTGCTGGTCGGCGACTCCTGAAATTTTCGTTTTTGAGTTTCAGAACCAAAGTCTTCAAACTAAAGCTGAGTACCCCGTTGGGGAAACTTTTTTTCTTGCTCCTTACCAATGTCAGTAAAAGTTAATAATTGTATTACTCATAAAGCAAAAATACTTTTTTCATTTGTTTGTTGTTCCTTGTATTCTAGGCCCAGACCCCAGACCACAACGTTCCTTGCTGTTTTGGTTTTTTAATATACAACACACTATTAAGCGTCTGTATATTTTTGCTTCTAAATACTTTGGTTCAAGATTTAACTATCCTGAAATGTCATCGGTTAGCAATCCGACTACCAGAATTCACAAAAAATGCAAAGAAAAAGACAGAGACAGACCGTCACGGTCCAAAACCGACGATGAAGCTTCTCCTAAGCCAGTCGCCAATTCACCGGTACTCAGTGAGGTGCTTTTGCAGCCCCTGATGCCCGCTACTTTTGAGTCACAGGCCTCTACCGAGACCCATTCAGAGTCCGATATGCTGCGAGATTCTTCAAGTATTGAACCCCGTGGATGTCTCTCCCTTGGATGGGTCTGGAGCCGCTGAGCAGGCACTGGCTTCTGAGGGTGTTTTCAGGCCTAAAGATTTGTATATTAAACAATGCCATCTTCAAAAACAAGGCCAAAACCAATTATGTCTAAAAAACTGATGCATGAGCCACATGCTCAGGCCCCTATGCCTGAAAAACAAATTATCAAAATGGCTGAGGATTTAATTGCCCTGATCAGGGGTTCCCAATCCCCTCCTGCTAAGAGGCCTAGGCAAGGCACTGATTATGAATCTTCAGATCAGGTTTCCATTTCTTCTGATTCCTCTTCTGATCAGGAATTTTCTATCCCCCCCCTTATGAGGACTCTGATGCAGAAGAATCCATCTTTTCTGCTTCTCCTCCTGAGGATTTTTCTTTTGGAGACTTTGCATACCTTAAAGGAACATTTTCATTGGGAGAGTCAGGACTTTTCAGAATCCAAAAAGAGGCTTAGGGATTTTCTTCTTCTTCCTCAGCATAGGCCTTTGGCTATACCTCCTATTTTAGACATTGTTGATGATGTTTTCTCAGAATCCAGTGTGGCTCCTGGTTCCCTCCCTATGACTCCTAGTAAGCCAGACAGATATTACAGGGTTCCTGACTCCCTCAAGTTTCTTTTCAAAAATCCTACTGCTGACCCTGAAACTATTTGTCAGGGTCCCACTGGTGTTAAGGCTTCTACAGCTAAAAATTCTACCCCTTCTGATAGAGACTCCAGGGTGCTGGATAGATGGGGTAAGAAGGTTTATGCATCTGCAACCCTGGCAATCAGGGCTTTAAATTGTCAATTTCATATGCTTAAATATCAACAACATGTCATGGGCTTATTGAAACAGAAAATTATGTTGATTTCTGATTGTGTGGAAAATAGTTACAGGATTTATTGCATTCAGCTGAACAAGTTGGAAGGCATACTTTGCAATGTGGTTTTGATTCCTTGGAGGCCTCTTGCAGGGCCGCCTTAACTGGATCTGTGATACGAAGGCATGCTTGGCTCAGGAGCAAAATCTGCCTGATCATGTTACAGCTAAATTGTTGGATGCTCTTTTACAGCAGGACAGTCTGTTTGGTAATAAGGCAGAAGAAGTTTTAAAAAAGATGGAAGACAAAGCTAAATCTATGCAAACTGTAAAAGATTTCTTGCAAGTGCAGCCACCCAAGTTCAGTAGGCACTGGCCTACTAAGAATTGGTCCTTTCCAGTACCCAACAGAGCCACTCAGATCAAACCCAGACACTCCAAAGGCTTCAGGTTTCAGTCACAAGGATCTTGCAGGACAAAACAATGGGGTGCCTCCACCTCCAAATCAGAAAGTAGCAAAACACCACCCTACGGTAAACAGTCTCAATGACTTTCCTCTGCCATTTCCAAGCACTTATCTTTTGGCAGCCCCTTTGGGGGTGAAACTAGCACTTCATGCTTAAAATTGGCATCTAATTTCCCAGGACAAGTGGGTCTTAAATATAGTATCCCAGGGGTACAGATTTCATTTCCATATGTTGCCAATTCCAAACGGATGTCCAGACCTGCCCCCAAATCAGTGGGCAGAGGCCCAGAAACAAGTTATGTCCCTCATGGATATGGGGGCTATTCAACCAGTACCAGAAAAGGAAAAAGGACAAGGTTTTTATTCAAGACTTTTCCTGGTACCCAGAAAAGACAAATCATGGCATCCAATTCTGGGCTTATCCATTCTAAATACTTTCCTGGACATTCCAAAATTCAAGATGCTGACTCTACAACAGCTACTGCCTATGCTATGCAAGAATGCTTGGTTGGTAACTCTAGACTTAAAAGAGGCTTACCTTCATATCCCAATCAGGGAATCTTGCAGAAGATACCTCCGCTTCAAAGCAGGCTATTTGCATTGCCAGTTCTCTGCACTGCCCTTTGGCTTATCTACTGTGCCCAGGGTCTTCACAAAGTGCCTGGCACCAGTAATTGCATTTTGCAGACAAAGAAACATCCAAATTTATCCTTATCTGGACGATTGTCTAATTCAGGCAGAGGACGAGGACACTCTTCTACAACATCTGGCATTTGTAAAAAGGCTTCTAACATGCCTAGGGTACACCATAAACGAAAATAAATCACAACTGGTACCCTCTCACATAATTACATTCCTGGGTGCAAGCTTGAATACAACTGCCCAGATGACTTACCTCATGCCAGACAAACAAATTCAATTGATAACATACCTACTTCAAACAAGTGGCCACAAAAACCCAGCTATCCGCAAGACAGATTCTGCAGGCTTTGGGGTTCATGGCATCTTGCGTTCCACTAATTCCATATGCAAGACTGCATATGAGGAAACTTCAATGGTACCTAAAAAGCTTATGGAGTTAACATTGTCACAGCCTGTAAACAATGATTCCTCTCATTCCTTGCCTGCAACAGGAGTTCCTTTGGTGGGCAGAGGCTTGTCACCAAAGCGAGGGACTGTCATTCATTCTACCCCCTGCTACCCAAACCCTGACTACAGACGCATCAGACTATGCTTGGGGGGGGCATGGAGATGCATTCAGAGCGAATGGAGCCCAAATCAAATGCACCTACATATCAACCAGAAAGAAATGCTAGCTGTACAGAATGCTCTGACAGCCTTCAAGGACTTCCTTCATCCAGGACAACTACTGATAAAGACGGACAACACCACAGTTATGTGGTACATAAGCAGGGGGTATCTACTCCTACCCCCTTTGCAGACTAGCCATGGCCTTGTGGAACACAGCCTTGACTTACCAAATACATCTACAAGCTCAATTCCTGCCAGGAAAGCAAAACACTTTGGCAGACGACCTAAGCAGAAATCTTGTGGACCCACACGAATGGAAACTGGATCCACAAATCTTCAGCATGTTGACACGAAAATGGGGGAGCCCAGACATAGATCTATTTGCCTCTCCACAAAACTACCATTTGGACAAATTCTGCACAAGAACTCATCACAAAAAAGCTTGCAAAGTGGATGCTCTATCCTTCAGCTGGAAAAACATATCAGTCTATGCCTTTCCCCCTCTGCCTCTGGTCTCCAAGGTTTTAGTAAAAGTCAGAGAGGAAAAAACAAAAATGATTCTTATTGCTCCAGACTGGCCTCGCCAACACTGGTACCCGCTACTAAGGAACATGTCGCACCTTCCTCATGTGGTACTTGCCTCAGACACGTCATCTGTTGTCTCAGCAGAACTATCAAATTCTGCACACTCAGCTCCAAACTCTGAATCACCAATCACATCTCACAGTAAACCTGTGATGGATGTCATTTTGGAGGCTAGAAGGCCTAGTACTAGAAAATTTTATGCTGATAAATGGAAGAGATTCTGCGCCTGGAACCAAGCACAAGGGATAAACACAGCAAATCCCAACATTCCTCAGATTTTGCAATATTTAACTTGAGATGCTTCACAAGGGCCTATCTTTTTCTTCTATAAAAATCCATGCCTCTGCCATCTCGGCTCATTACAACACAGAGCCTCCTCTCTTTTTTCATTCCCTGCTAAAGCAGTACCTCAGAAGGGCCAAAAATTTGAGACCTCCCAGGAGAGCTCAGACTCCTGCATGGGACCTCAATTTTGTGCTGGAAAAACTCACCCTTCCTCCTTTTGAACCAGCTGCTACTACAGACATAAAATTTCTTTCTTGGAAAACAGCCTTTCTTTTAGCAGTCACTTCAGCTAGAAGGGTTTCAGAACTACAGGCTCTCATGGCAGTGGAGCCTTTCATTATCTTTTACCCGGACAGGGTGGCCCTCAGGACCAATCCTTCTTTTATGCCTAAGGTGGTATCCAGTGTGGCTCTTAATCAGACCATTCATCTGACAACTTTTTCCCAAATCCGCAGAACAGGGGGGAGCCGATTCTGCATTCATTGGATGTACACAGACAACTAAGATTCTACTTAAACAGGACAAAATCTCTAAGAAACTATTGGTGGCATTTGCTGCAGGGACAGAGGGGAAGGCTATATCAAAGCAGACTGTTTCAAAATGGATAAGCCATTGTATTCATTTCTGCTACATGCACCATGGTAAACCTCTCCCCAAGGGGATCAGATCCCATTCCACCAGGGCTGCATCTACTTCTGCAGCCTTTCTGAGAAGGGTTCCTACCAGAGACATTCTAGAAGCTGCCACTTGGAGCTCAGTTCGTACATTCACAAAACATTACCATTTACCTCTCTTTTCTAAATCCAGGGCAGGCTTTGCCACTGCTGTCCTGCTGGGCCTTATAGCTGCTCCAAATGCTGTATAATTCCATCCTCCCATCCATAGCTTTGGAATTCTACCCAAATGTAATGACTGCAACAGTGAAACACGAAGAACATAGTACAGTTGTGTACACTTACCATAAATGTAGATGTTCGAGTGTATTCACTGTTGCAGTCCAGGTTACTCACCCGCCAGCCCCATTTCTTCTCTATTGTTATACCTCTTCTTTCCTTCACTATGCTCAAAAGCCTTTGTGGTGTATTTGCTTTTAGTTGGAGGTACATTTTTTTATGTTCTAAAATACATGTATATAGATATATATATTTGCTCCCTATTTGGGGGGCACCTGACATCTGGGGCAAGAAAAACTCATTTAAAATGGTGTTGGCTGCATGTTTTATACCCCTGATGACCTGACGTCATGGAAGAGGAGACAGCAACCGACGCAGGACCCAAGACTTTGTTATTCAGGCCGACTGAGGGCAATCTGCCAGCAGATTACCAAAATGTAATGACTGCAACAGTGAATACACTTGAACATCTACATTTATGGTAAGTGTACACAACTGTACTTTCCCAGGAAGGAAGGCCCTTGGAGACCCACCTTGGATCTCTCCTTTCTCAACAACTTTCTTATAGTTCCCTCCTTCAAAATGCTTACTCTACAAACACTGTTCCCTCTCATCCTCCGTCAAGCATTTCTAGCTTCCATAGTCATCAAGGATGCCGACCTCCATATACCCATTCACCCCAGATGCAAGAAATCCCTACACTTCTCTGTGGGATCCTTACACTTTTAGTTCTCAGCTTAGCCTTTTGGACTCTTCACTGCCCAAAGAGTCTTCACAAAATGCCTGGCACCAGTGGTCTCTTTTGCAGACTCCAAGGTATTCAAATCTTTCCCCTACCTAGATGACCTTTTTATTCAAGAAATATTCGAGCAAAATTGATCAAAAACCTCCAATCAACAGTAGCCATTTTACAAAGCCTGGGATTTACCATGAACTTTAAAAAATTTCCCTGATCCCATCCAAGAACATGTCTTTCTGGGGTGCACATTTCTTACCAAGAGTATGGTGGTGTCTGTTCCACCTATCGATGCCCAGGAGATTTTTCTCCTCTTCTGAGAGATTCTGTCCTTCAATCTACTGTCTGCAAGTCGGTTTCTGTGTGTCTTTGTGTTGATGGCCTCCACCATCCCTATGCTTTCTCTAGCAAGGCTACACATGAGGAAATTCCAAGGTTTCCTAAAGTCAGTGTGGTCTCAGCATGCCCACCCTCTAGAATTCCAAATACCACTTCTACCCTGCCTCAAGAAGGAGCTCCAGTGGTGGATAGCACAACTGGCAGTAAATCCAGGTCTCCACATTCATCTATTGGCCCCAACTCAAGTACTGTACACGGATGCATCAGATACAGTCTGGGGAGCAGCCCTGGACCATCACAAAGTCCAAGATTGGTGGATATCCTGTCAGAGGAGAGATCACATAAATGTCAAGGAAATTAAGGCATTAATCCTTGTCCTTCAACCTTTGAAATCCCTTCTCAGACCAGGGAGGTGACGTATCCACACAGACAGTATGACACTTGTGGTATATAAACAAATGAGGGGATGTGGGGGCAAGATCCTACCTCCTTTGCAGACTAGCCTTACAGGCCTAGGGTCTAGCCCACCTTCAGGTGGTTTACATCCCTTTCAATCAGAATGCTGTGGCAGACAGTCTGAGCAGATCCAGAATACAGGCCCACAGATGGATGCTTCACAGGGATGTGTTCTTGGACATCATCCACCAGTAGGGTATTCCACAGATAGATTTGTTTGCCACCCCCCTGAACAACCAGCTTCCAAAGTTTTGTGCCAGAGAACCTCTCTCTCAGGCACGGAAAGTGGACGCCCTATCAATCTCTTGGAAGGGGAAATTCCTGTATGCATTTTCCCCCTTCCACTCATTCCGAAAGAACCAAGAATGTTGCTGGTTCCCCCTTCTTCTTCATCTAGCCCAGACCAGTCACCTCACCACAAGTTGCCCCACAGAGTGGACCTACTCGCACAGAACAATGGCTCAATCATCCACCCACAGTTAGACTCTCCAGCTGACCCTGTGGGTGATAGTGCCCTGATACCATTCAAACACCTTTATTCTGAGGACGTGCTTCAAGTCCTGCAGGAGGCCAGGAAACCTAATAGTTGAAAATCTTACCTCTCCAAATGGAAGATATTTTCGCTTTGGTGTCTTGCCAAAAACAGGACCCGCTTACAGTGGACCTCTCTATGGCTCCATCATATCTGTGTGATTTGCTTAATGCAGACTTAGCTGACAGATGTGTTTTTATAGAGGACTAAGCTATCTTGTCTGCCACTCTCCACTCTTGGCTTCCATATTTGAGGCCAAACAATTCCTTAAAGGCGTCCTCCACATTAGACCTCTCAGGAGACCTGTAGTTCCACCCTGGGACCTTAACTTTGTGCTAGAGACACTGACTCAAACTCCTTTAGAACCAACCTCTTCTAGCTCCCTCAAACACTGTACTTGGAAAACTGGTGGCTATTACCTCCGCCAGGCAGGTCTCAGAATTACAAATCTCCCCCTTTTCTGTCCTTCCACAAAGACTGGGTTTCCCTTTGTACCAACCCCTCATTCATGCCAAAGGTGGTCAGTGAATTATCCTTAAACCAGACTATTCATCTCCCCACCTTTTCCCCACTCCCCAGAACAATAGTGAGGATCCTACACACTCTTGATGCACACAAACAACTCAGGTTTTGCCTACACAAGACTAAACCC
Organism: Protopterus annectens; assembly: GCF_019279795.1. Classification (NCBI taxonomy): domain Eukaryota; kingdom Metazoa; phylum Chordata; order Ceratodontiformes; family Protopteridae; genus Protopterus; species Protopterus annectens. Next base: position 775,723,284 of record NC_056733.1, read on the forward strand.
TTTAGAAAAATCATGCCAACAGTTTGTCATTCCACCTCAGGGCTCTGGGATTGCATGTGTCTAACAAGAACCATCTCCAATTGGATCTCCAAATCCATTGCCTTTTGCTACACCCATCATGGCAAAGCTCTTCCAGGCTCAAAGATCACTCTACAAGGTCAGTGACTTCCTTGAGGGCATTCCTCAAAGGGTTGGACACCAACTCTATCTTAGAAGCAGCTACTTGAACGTCTGTCCACACCTTCAAAAAACATTATAAACTGGATTCCTTCTACAGATCCAGGGCAGGGTTTGTCAAGGCTATTCTCCATGGCTTCCTGGAGAGTTCATTTGCCACTTCCTTTTCCCTTTCTGCATGAGCTTTTGTACTCTCTCTCACGTTAAAAGTACTGCAAAAGATGAATAGGACATAGCGATAAATGTCCTTCTCTTCTCTATTGCAGTATTCTGTCCCACCCTTCTCCTCCCACTTCTTGCCTTTTTGTTTACATTGTTCCTCATTCCGTTAGATGGTCTGTCTGCCTGGGGATTCAGTTCTGAGGATGGTGCATGCATTTATGTACATCTATTTTATGGCTGAAGTATGGTAGTGGCTTGCCTCAGACTTGCTGAGCATCCTAAGGCAGTAAAAGACTTGGATATACTGGCCGACGTCAGGTCTCCACCGTTACAGGCAACTCCTTTGTGTTAAGAATACTGCAACAGAGAAGAGGACATCTATCATTATGGTAAGATCTTACACATCCATTTTCTGTTTTTGTATTATCTTTTTTTAGTCTGTTCCCACATTTTCTTAACTGCCACACTTGAATAATTTTTAATCCCCAAGATAATCAGTCTTAGTATCATTTTTTAATTACAATTTGCACTTTTTACTACTGCCTGTTATTATTGTTTGACTCACTTGGGTAAGGATGACAGACCCAAAAAATGTCTGAATGCCATAAGGAGCTGTGGGTGCTGACTGGAAGAATGCAAAAAAAAGATGCTGTAGGCTTGAATGGGTTGGAGCTGTATGTCTTGTGCATATTTTATTAAAATTCTAATTTGATGAATTCTGATGGGGATTAGCTTCCAGAAAATGGTTTACCTTTCTGTAGTCTGTTATGTTCAGATTCTTTTTGTAGATGACTGGGCATTTGTAGCTGTAGAATAGTTGTGATTTTGGTTGAGGACTACTGATATAACATGCAGTGGACATGCTGACACAGTCAAGTTTACCCACTCCAGCTACTGCAATATTTTTCTTTTGTCTTTAAGACAAGTCTTACTTTTTACTTTTGATATCTTTCTTAGGTTAATCCAGTAGCAGAGCTTTACTACAAGACATTCAGTGAAGCTGTTCATGTCGCCATGTTTAAAATGCTGAGGGACACACTTTACTACATGAAAGGTATTGTCCAGTTTATTTTCTTTTGAAGGAGATGCAGTATTTTTATGAAGTTAATCCCCATAACTGTGATATAACACAGTCTATTCTTTTCAGCATTGGATCTGTTTCCTGTAATACAACACAGTTTGTCTAGTACTTCTGGCTTCCACAGTCAGCTTGTTAAATTAGAAATGCACTGGTTAGACAGGAGTAAAGAGCTGTTCAGATAAAATTTATGAGGCACTTTATCTGCCACTAGATTATAGTTTGTGTTATTTTTTTTTTAAGTGTTGAATGTAAACTTGATTTGTTGTCCCTTGATGTGCATGCTGAACTGTTCTGTAAAGCATTTTTTCAGCAGTACTGGGTCTGTTGTTATGCTTGGTTGCCATGGTTACAGCTGCAAGAAGGCAGCATGAGTATCACTTGGGCGGCTCATTTTGTATGATTAATCCTTCTCCTTTGGATGCATCATAATACCAATTGACACTGGCCTCTTATTCCGTTCAACAGCCGTAGCACATTGCAATGTTTTTGTTAGTGGTGGTCATGCTTCTTTGTGCTTTGTAGTACTCATTTATGGTCCTCTGGAGAGAAAATGAAGTACGGCCATGTTTTTGACGCAAGTGATAATGTGCTGCTCGAAGACCTGGTAAGGCTTCTCATGTGCTGTGGAGTCTAGCTACTACTTTCTGTGATACAGGTAGACCCCAGTGGGCTTCTTGTAAATATCAGGCAGATAAGATGTTAAACCAAGGTTGCATCTTGCCCAAGTTGGTGATAGTTGAGGTAAATGTTGATTGGAGGCCACTGATGTCACTGGTGAGATGGTGTCCCTCACCAGATCGACCATCAGCATCAAATGGAAACATTTAAGTCTAACAACAAAGCTGACTAGTTCTGTATTTCCAAGTTGTGTATTCTGCAGTTTGCATGACTCTTAATGTATGATTCATCCCATGTTACTCTTTATAAACTTTAACTTAGACATTCAGTCACTAATAGGTTGGAGATTTGGCAGGTGAAGTACAAGACCTCGTCATTTCAGTCTGATGCTGCCTTATATTTGCTTCTTTATTTTAATTTATTTTATGTCTGTAAGTCGTTGATCAGAACTGTTAAGGCCCTATTTTTATTTAGCCATGACTGCGACAATAAAACTTCATAAAACGTAAAAATAGTGTAAATAACTGTACTGGGTTATATTTCCAGTAGAGGAAAAAAGTAAACAGTAAGCATACACATTGACACCAAAAATCTTTTCCGATTGCAAGCCTATGAAGTTTGGCAGTGTATTAATTTGATTGTGACGTTATCAAAATATTCTCTGTCTGATGTTCTTCGTGTTTCACTGTTGCAGTCATTACATTTGGGTAATCTGCAGGCAGAGGTACCACGTCATTATATAATTTAATTTGAAATACAGAAGGGTTATATATTATTATGACAGCTACTAAGTAGGGCAGGACCAGCTCGAATGTCACACTGATGGGGGAAGGGATGTGAATGTAACATGTGTACCAATAACACTTTGTTTTGCAGCACAATAAACCACTCCCATGCCTGATAAAAAGTATATATATATTTAGAAAGCTTGTGAGGAAATTATTACTCTGTTTTTGTTTTACTTGGATCGCTTGTCTGTGTACTTAATAAAGGATTTTCAACTGGAAACAGACTGCCTGCCTTGCTTGGATTACTTTCGAATACTTAGTAATGCTGTGCAATTATATATTTTCTACTATTACTTTTTGTTTTGTTTTGACTTAAGACGAGTTTACGTTCGCTACTTTTACTACTATTGTCTGATCTGATTAATATATAGTGATTAACTAGAAATATATGGACTGAAAATCTTCCACACAGAGAAGTTTCTTACACTGTTTTGTGTGATATATATATATATATATATATATATATATATATATATATATATATATATATATATATATACACACACACACACATAAAGATACACTGAGATATACATACACATATATTTATTTTTTTTATGTATGTATGGTTATATATATATAGATATAGATGTATATGTGTACATACACACAGACACACACACATGGATATAGCTATAGATGTATCATTAAGCACATTTATCTTGACATTCTAATTGAATTTATTGTTTAACTTTTTGATGTAATTAAAACCGTGATGGACTTTTACTGGCTTGTCAGTATTGCTTTTTTCTTTTCCTTTTTTTGTCACAGTTTTATCTTATGTCTGCCATCTAGTGGTTTATTTTTATTTGGCTTTTTATGCTTTTGAAGGCTTCTGATGGTCTTGTCTGTTTTTAAAGGCAAGTCAAAGGTGGGGTGAGGAATGAGAAATGTTGGATTGCTAAATCAGTTCTGGTCAGTGATGGTGTGGGATGCAATTGTTTGTGAGCTACTGGGTTTATTATGTGTAATTATAATGTGATAGGACTTTTTATACCTCTCAAATGTTCCATGTTATGCAAAGCATTCTGACTTGGATCTTATGTGCAATGGCTTCTCCTGTGCTCTAATTTTTTAAACACCTTTATTAAAGTTTCACTTGGGACGTAGGCAACATATATTAACAGAAAACAAAAGAAACCGTGTTAACATTTTTTTCTTTATACGTACATCACTTACAAATATCAGGGCATTACATAATTTGCTTAATTTCTGCCTTCCCTTAAACATCATTCATCATCATCCTCCTCCTCCTCAAAATTATTCTGCATTTATTGTTCCCACAATTTTCCATTTATTTCTTTGTAATTTTCTAAAGATCTCTCTTCCAATTTTTTTCTTTTCTTGTATAATATTCAGCTTTTCAAATGCAGTTGATTTAGACTTTGATTTCCATTTTCTAGTATTTTTTTTTTTTGCAGCCAACAGATGTAAACTTAACAAGGACTTACTGTGTCTAGGCACTTCAGATTCCGTGACCCAGCTCAAAAGAATCATTTAGGTTCATAGGTGTTTACTATGCTAAGGACCTTTTTAATCCTAGCCATGCATCCCAAATATCTGACAAGTTCTGGTACCATTGATAAGTTTAAGAAGGGGCTTGGGAGGTGAAACACTTACAGGAAGGGGCCTGGGTGATGAACCATTTACAGTCTCCCTATGTCCATTAGAGACATGGGTCCAAACCAGGGATGAATTTCCTTATTGTTTCTCATCCAGTTGTCCAAGTTACACTTAAATTGGGTTAGGGATATCTCTGCTTCACATGGATGGGGAGCCTGTTCCAGAGACGGGGTGGTCACTGGAATACATACCTGTCTGTCCAGCAGGGATTTATATCATAGGCAAGATTTAAGTCTTTAGAACAGGTAATTTTGGTGCTGCTTGTTTTGCAGATATGCAGAAGCTCCATCGTAGGTCTGACAATAACTTGTATGCCAGGCATAGATCTCCCCATCAACAGCTTGTAGGAGACTGGATACAGGGATAGAGCCTTGACGCGGTCTGCATAAGACATGGTACTTACACCCTGTATTCTTTTAGTGAGGAACCTCTATGGATGTTCCTATTGTTGGATATTTCTGGTTAGTTGCATACCAAAGGGGGCATTGTATTCAATGATAGTTCTGATGAATGCCAAATACAGTGGAACAATGACTTCCTTGGACAAAGATGTCATACCTTTGTTTATAAGTTGCACAACATAGAATGATTTCCTCACTAGTGTAGAAACATGATGGTCAAAGGCTAGATTGCTATATGTGTGTGTCACTAAGTCTTTGACGACTAGGTCAGCTCTTAGGGGTGTGCTGAGTTACCAGGGGTGGATGACTTCCCGAAGGATACTATTAGTTTCTTAGCATTTAGTTTTAGTCCATGGCTCTGGCACAAGTTGTTTGTGTCACCTCTTCCTGGAGAACATTTGTGTCAATGGGCAATTTAGTGATGGCTTGTAATTTGCAATCATCCTCAAATGTAATCAGCCAGAGGCTATTGATATTAGCCTTGACTTCATAGCAGTAAATGCCAAAAAGGAGCAGTCCCAGAATCAACCCCTGAGGGACTTCACTTGAGACTAGTCTCTTTGTAGCGGTAGACTCCCCAAGTCTAACTTTCTGGGTCCTGACATTGAGTCAGCTGGCTTCCCACTGGGTTACATAAGGATTTGTATGTACCTAACCTCTTGTTTGTCAACAATGCCCAAGTGGGGAATTGTGTCAAATGTTCTTGCCAGGTCAAAGTAGCCAATATGAACCATTTTGCCCTCATCCATTGCTTTGGTGACCTTCGCAAAAAAGTACACCAGGTTGAGTAGGCATAAGCTGCCCTTGATTAAACCAAACTGGGTTGAATCCAGTGTCTGGAGGCTTCCTATGTTATTATTGATTATTTCCATGGCTTTGCATATGACATTAGTGAGACTTATGGGTCTGTAGTTTCTAGGGTCTGTAGATGACCCATCTTTGTGCAGAGAGATGACTGTTTCTGTTCTCCATTCATGAAGCATGTTTGGAGGCTCCAGTTAAGTAGCATTTCCAGAGTGCCTGATAGATCATTTCATACTATTTAGAAGGCATTCTGGAATATTGTTTGGGCCCAGTGATGCTGTATTCTTGGCCTTAGAGAGGTAATTAAGTACCTGTTCCCTAATGATAGCAGGGAGAGTTGTATTTGGTATTTTGTGAGGGAAAGATTATTGGAAGAGACTGGTAAAGTTAGAACTGAATTTGTTGGCCACTAGGTTTGCTATATCTTCTGGCTTCTCCCTTTTTATAATTTCTTAGTCTTTTGGGTTTCTAATACCATGACGGGAATGGATCCCATTCCGAAGTCAAAGTATGATTAAAGTTCATGAAGTTATAGTATTGTTTCAGTTTTTGATGTTAGCCAGAAGTGCTTTTTGCAGCACCTACAGTGTGTCCAGTAATGACCCCTTCTGCAATTCATATGGAGTTTGTGTATCGATAGCAAATTTATGTACCATTGTAAATTCTTTTTGATAAGACCTGTTGCTCCTACTACTATTGAAACTGTCTGGGTATCCTTTTTCAACATTGCCCTCATTTCTACCTGCAAATCCTGGTATTTTATGACTTTGTGTCTCTCTGTACATAAGATGCTGTAGTCGCTTGTTGTAGCAGTTTCCATGATCCATGCTACTTTTGTATTCTTTTCATGAACTACTATATCTGGTTTTCTCGCATTTATTTTTTGAATTGTTGGTAGTGGATGATCCTATGTGACATAAACTTCATCACTTTCTGTGATGCTTTGTGGCTCATGTCTCCATTGTTTTTCAGCTACTTCAGTATTACAATGTTTGCACAATCCCCAATGCAACATTCTTGCCACATTATTATGCTTTTCAGTATACACTCTTTCTGCCATTAGTATATCACAAAAAGCAACAAGATGCTTGACTGTTTCTAGTTCTGTTTTACAGAACCTACATTTGTCTGTTTCTCCCACATGTTCAATGAACTTTGTAAACCAACATGTACGTAGTCCACTATCTTGGACCGCCAATATTAACCTTTTGTGTTTTGGTTTAAATTCACCTCTCCTTAAGCAGAATTGTCAGAGTTTTTGTGGACTTGAAAGTTTGCCAGGTTATCAGTTAATAGTAGGAAGTTAGCCTTAGAATAGTCCCTGAATATTCCATAGTTAGCTGGGGTTCCAGGTTTTATTTTACTTCAAAGGAGAACATTTTGTGGTCTGACTTTACCAGAAAAGACACTACACTAGGGGGTGTACAGAACTCTCCCATATTAGGTAAGGCCAGATCCAGTATGGTTGCACCCTTTGTTGGTGTATTGACAATATGGTCCAGGGAGTTTGTGTTTACAAAATCCAAGAATCCCTGTGCATGAACGTTTGGTGTCCTATATGATTCCCAGTTAATAGTGGGATAATTAAAGTTGCCCATGAATATGGTATTGGGTTGGATGAGTGTTTCCAATAAGCTTAAACACATGGGTTTCCTGGGTTGTAGATGGGGACTATAGCTTACAAGGAAGTGGTATTGGATTTTTCCAATGGTGGTTTGAACGTGGAGAAGCTCAAGTGCATTGTCCTGTTTGACCAGTCTTAAGGTATATTTAGGGGGCAAAAAAAGGAATTTCCTTTCCCCCTTTTCCAAAACGGGGCCCCTTTTTAGGGAAGCCCTTTGGGAAACCCCAAGGGGGGTTTTTAGAGCCCTTTTGGAATTTTTTGGGTTTTTTTTAAAAATAAGGGGGAAAAAAATTGGGGTTAAAACTTTTTAACCCCACCCTTGTAAATTCTTTTTAAAGGGGAAAGGGAAACCTCTATGGATGTTCCTATTGTTGGATATTTCTGGTTAGTTACATACCAAAGGGGGCATTGTATTCAATGATAGTTCTGATGAATGCCAAATACAGTGGAACAATGACTTCCTTGGACAAAGATGTCATACCTTTGTTTATAAGTTGCACAACATAGAATGATTTCCTCACTAGTGTAGAAACATGATTGTCAAAGGCTAGATTGCTATATGTGTGTGTCCCTAAGTCTTTGACGACTAGGTCAGCTCTTAGGGGTGTGCTGAGTTACCAGGGGTGGATGACTTCCCGAAGGATACTATTCGTTTCTTAGCATTTAGTTTTAGTCCATGGCTCTGGCACAAGTTGTTTGTGTCACCTCTTCCTGGAGAACATTTGTGTCAATGGGCAATTTAGTGATGGCTTGTAATTTGCAATCATCCTCAAATGTAATCAGCCAGAGGCTATTGGTATTGGCCTTGACTTCATAGAAGTAAATGACAAAAAGGAGCAGTCCCAGAATCAACCCCGAGGGACTTCACTTGAGACTAGTCTCTTTGTAGCGGTAGACTCCCCAAGTGTAAATTTCTGGGTCCTGACATTGAGTCAGCTGGCTTCCCACTGGGTTACATAAGGATTTGTATGTACCTAACCTCTTGTTTGTCAACAATGCCCAAGTGGGGAATTGTGTCAAATGTTCTTGCCAGGTCAAAGTAGCCAATATGAACCATTTTGCCCTCATCCATTGCTTTGGTGACCTTCGCAAAAAAGTACACCAGGTTGAGTAGGCATAAGCTGCCCTTGATGAAACCAAACTAGGTTGAATCCAGTGTCTGGAGGCTTCCTATGTCATTATTGATTATTTCCATGGCTTTGCATATGACACTAGTGAGACTTATATGTCTGTAGTTTCTAGGGTCTGTAGATGACCCATCTTTGTGCAGAGATGACTGTTTCTGTTCTCCATTCATGAAGCATGTTTGGAGGCTCCAATTAAGTAGCATTTCCAGAGTGCCTGATAGATCATTTCATACTATTTAGAAGGCATTCTGGAATATTGTTTGAGCCCAGTGATGCTGTATTCTTGGCCTTAGAGAGGTAATTAAGGACCTGTTCCCTAATGATAGCAAGGAGAGTTATATTTGGTATTTTGTGAGGGAAAGATTATTGGAAGAGACTGGTAAAGTTAGAACTGAATTTGTTGGCCACTAGGTTTGCTATATCTTCTGGTTGCTCCCTTTTTATAATTTCTTAGTCTTTTGGGTTTCTGATACCATGACCTGAATGGATCCCATTCCTAAGTCAAAGTATGATTAAAGTTCATGAAGTTATAGTATTGTTTCAGAAGTGCTTTTTGCAGCACCTACAGTGTGTCCAGTAATGACCCCTTCTGCAATTCATATGGAGTTTGTGTATCGATAGCAAATTTATGTACCATTGTAAATTCTTTTTGAGAAGACCTGTTGCTCCTACTACTATTGAAACTGTCTGGGTATCCTTTCTCAACATTGCCCTCATTTCTACCTGCAAATCCTGGTATTTTATGACTTTGTGTCTCTCTGTACATAAGATGCTGTAGTCGCTTGTTGTAGCAGTTTCCATGATCCATGCTACTTTTGTATTCTTTTCATGAACTACTATATCCGGTTTTCTCACATTTATTTTTTGAATTGTTGGTAGTTGATGATCCTATGTGACATAAACTTCATCACTTTCTGTGATGCTTTGTGGCTCATGTCTCCATTGTTTTTCAGCTACTTCAGTATTACAATATTTGCACAATCCCCAATGCAACATTCTTGCCACATTATTATGCTTTTCAGTATACACTCTTTCTGCCATTAGTATATCACAAAAAGCAACAAGATGCTTGACTGTTTCTAGTTCTGTTTTACAGAACCTACATTTGTCTGTTTCTCCCACATGTTCAATGAACTTTGTAAACCAACATGTACGTAGTCCACTATCTTGGACCGCCAATATTAACCTTTTGTGTTTTGGTTTAAATTCACCTCTCCTTAAGCAGAATTGTCATTTTTGTGGACTTGAAAGTTTGCCAGGTTATCAGTTAATAGTAGGAAGTTAGCCTTAGAATAGTCCCTGAATATTCCATAGTTAGCTGGTGTTCCAGGTTTTATTTTACTTCAAAGGAGAACATTTTGTGGTCTGACTTTACCAGAAAAGACACTACATTAGGGGGTGTACAGAACTCTCCCATATTAGGTAAGGCCAGATCCAGTATGGTTGCACCCTTTGTTGGTGTATTGACAATATGGTCCAGGGAGTTTGTGTTTACAAAATCCAAGAATCCCTGTGCATGAACGTTTGGTGTCCTATATGATTCCCAGTTAATAGTGGGATAATTAAAGTTGCCCATGAATATGGTATTGGGTTGGATGAGTGTTTCCAATAAGCTTAAACACATGGGTTTCCTGGGTCGTAGATGGGGACTATAGCTTACAAGGAAGTGGTATTGGATTTTTCCAATGGTGGTTTGAACGTGGAGAAGCTCAAGTGCATTGTCCTGTTTGACCAGTCTTAAGGTATATTTATTTTTGATGCAAGTCAAGACATCTCCACCTTTAGTCCCTGTTTGGGTAGTATCTGATGTAAATGTGTAGAAGGCATTATAACCTTGCACTGTCGGTGTTCTCTCCTTGGCTTTAAACCATGTCTCAGTGACCACACTGACCTTAACCTTTTCTAAGGTGAAAAAGAGCTTCTAGGGAGTAGAGTTTTTTTGCTTAGACTCGTAGCATTGAGCTGTAACACCTGTAGATTTTCTTGGTTTTGATTTGCTATATCAGAAGTACTTTCAGTTTGGCATTGCCTAAAAGGCAGCATGGGAGAGAACAGTGTTTTAGCTAATATTCAAAAGCCTGGAGGGGAGAGGTGCAAACCATCCTTGGCAAAATGGCGTGTTCTGTTGACCATCTCCTTCCATGCTGATAAATATTGCACCCCTTTAGACTGACAGCCGAAACTAAGCCAGTTATTAAAGTCAGTCATAGAACATTTTGTGACATCATCCTTGGAGATGGTGAAATAATTGTTCTCAATGCTAACCTCATACCAGCCTGGGACACACATTCCAAGAACTCTGTGATGTCTCTCTTCATATAGTCTAGGTAAGTACGTCTCAGGTCATATACACCCACATGGACTATGACCGATTCATACTGCTACTTATGGTCCAGTGACCTGAGTGTGTGCATAATGTGGCAGATCCTGGCCCCTGATAAGGAAATGATCATGACTTTCTCCTTAGCCTGGTAAGAGGGACATCAGAGTGTCTCACAGTGGGGCTTGCAATGACTAGAATGTTGTTTTCTGTGGTGGCTTGCCTTATGGGCTTAGAACTAGAGGCTCCATGAGATGATGCTGCTTGTGTTGATGTGGGTGCTTTGAAAAAGTGCATTTGGGGGTGTTGAGGGCATTTGTTATGTGTACTTCATCTAGGAGGTCTTTGGGCTTTAGGAAGGTTACATTTAAGTGCCTCAGCATATGTGGGTCTATATGTCTGCTTTGAATTGTGTGTAATGGGTGCAGTGTGTGTACTACTGACAACCTTGTTGACATTAGGAGTGCTTTTATGAGAGAGCTTTGCCTCCAGTGACATTGTGTAAGTATCTCTCTCACATGCCATATCAGTTTGTTTGAGAACTAACTAGTCAGTAAACATGAGGAAATTTGTACATGATCTCAGGATGTCCATATCCATCAAGCGGTAACAGAGATGGTGTGAAAGTTCTTATTCATGAAAACAGACCCATTTTTATTGATTAGACAACTGGAGTGAAATATAAAGTAATGTCAGTACTGTCTGGTTTGAAACTCTGGGGCAGTGCTTGTCACTGCAAACTAGCTGTCCTGTGTGCAACTAGATATTGGTGAAATTTCAGTAGCGCTTTTATGGGAAAAATGTCATCTCAATGTCTGTGGCTATCCATGGCACTGTAAAACACCTTGAGGAGAAACCAATATGTAGAGCCTGTTGATTTATGGATAAGGTATTTAGGCATCTAACATTAAAAGCAAAACAAGCAGTACTTAATGAAAAGAAAAAATTGGCTTGTCAGGAATGATGGAAAGAGGGGAGTCGCGTGAATGGCTACTGTCTGACTACTACTAGTGCTGCTCTCACCACAGCTTCACTCTGCTGGGATACAATGATTCTTCTCTCACCAGAAGCAAAACAGTAACACCAGTCCCAAGATGAGAAGCAGGACACTTTTTGTTTGGTGATCCACAGTCTTGTCCTGGATAATGCAAGGGCCTATAGGCTTGTAGCCTTTTCCTGGTACATGCTTTGAAATAGTAACCAAATCAGTCAAGAAGGTCAAGCACAGACACTCACTTCCCAACCAGAAAGAGTCCGGAATCTCTGCACTCTGCTTCATCTCTCACCAGGAGCAAAATATAAGCACAAATTCCAAACTGGCACCTATGAAGCAGTTATTAGACTTTCTGGTTATCAACAGTCCCCAAGAAATTATGTTCCTTTGCTCCTTCTCTCACCAGGGGCAGAACAGAAACACTAATCCTAAGATGACTGCTGAGAGGCAGAATATGGGCTTGCCAGTATTTGGTGATCTTGGAGCAGATGTTGCAGATTTTAAAAGTATGATGGAAAATGGGTTAATACCCTAAGAGCCAGAATCTGCCACATAACACAAGCACTCAGGTCACTCCAGAACAAGTACAAATATGACTGTGTCATTATTCATGTTGGTGTGAATGACCTGAGACATACCTCTCTGGGCTACATGAAAAGAGACATGGAAAAGCTTTCTGATCATGTAGCCCAGGCTGGTATCACCCTGACCCTGAGAATGATACCTCAGTATAAAGAGAAAATGATAAATTTCAACAATTGGCTAAGCTTCTGGTGTCATTCAGAGGGGATCCAGTGTCTGTCAGCTTGGGATGACATGCTCGACAAGCCACGTTGCTTCGCAAGAGACAGCTTGCACCTTTCACCCTTGGCTTTCGAATACTGGCCAAGGCTTTTGCTGCCCCCATAGTGCCTTTTTAGGCAAGGCTCAAAATTCAAACCCACCTCTGTAAACAGCACAATTAACAAAAAACTGAGGGATATGCTACTCAACGCCAGGAGTTTAAATCCCAAAATGCATGTGTACGAAGCACTCCTCAGTGTGGAGAACGTCGACATCTGTGCAGTAACTGAAACCTGGTTCAAGGCTCCAGAGAGCACCCCAACACTACCAGGCTACAACTCGTACCACACGTTTCGGCCATAGAACACAGACCGAAACAGGGGGTATATCCATATTCATCAAGGGTACCTACACCTCCAGGTTAGTGGCGCAACATGATACCTCTGAGATCATCTATGTGCAACTAACATTGGGCAAATCTGCAATGCAAATTGTGGCCTGCTACAAATCACCCTACATGACCCAGGACCACCACTCCACCTTTCTGGAGACACTGGAAAACATGAAAGGTCCTACGAACACCCTGATATTGGGCAATTTCAATTACCCTACCATTAACTGGGAAAAATTATTTGAGTACAAACTCCCAGGCCCAGCGCTTCCTGGAATTCATCAACTCAAACGCCCTGGATCAGCTGGTAAACTCCCCTGCCAGAGGTGAAAACCTATTGGACCTGGTCATCACAAACATAGGTGACAGGTATTCTACACCAGAGGTCAACCCGTCACTGGTTAGATCAGACAATAAACTAATCACTCTGGATGTCCACACACCACCACCACCCCCAACTAAGGAAACCACAGTAAAAAACTTTTCTAAAGCAAACTTCACCTTACTTAAGATAGAGGTGGTAAGTTTCACAGCCCCCACGCTAAAGGATAACACTGCCCAAGATGTAGAAACCTTTACAAATGCACTCTGAGCACCTACAAGGATGCATGGATCATGCCATCCCTAGAAAAACCAAGACTCACTCCTCTAAGAGAAGGAAACTAGTCTGGTGGACCCCTGCCATAAACATGTTATACAGTAGAAGGAGGAAACTAGTTCAGAAAAAAGCAAATCCCAAGAAGGAAAGATGTCCCTGATCAGTATCAGTAAAAAACTAAAGTCCCTCATAAAATCATCCAAGGCTAATTTCCAAAGAAAAATAGCCAAGGATTCAAAAGATAACCACAAAGCCTTCTTTAGCTATGTTAAGAATCTAAGTGGCAACTCACAGATATGCACTGAACTAGTGCAAAATAGCACAAAATATACTGAACCTACTGATATTGCCAACATCCTGGCAGATAGATTCAGTGCAAACTTTACCCACCTCTCACTCCAAAAGGGCCCACAGCAGTACCGGAAAAGTGTAGTGTCCCGGAAATCACAGACGCACAGGTGAAAATAGCCCTTTCAAAAGCCAAAAGCACAACATCAATGGGGCATCTTGCACGAACTACAGAATGAACTAACCCCCCACCTAAACAAGCTGTTCAACCTCAGCTTCCCCACAGGCTTTGTGCCCATAGAATGGCGCACAGTAATGGTTATTCCACTCCACAAAGGAGGGGCCACAACTGACCCTGGTAACTATTGCCCCATAAGCCTGACTAGCCTGGTCTGCAAGGCTATGGAGCGCATCATCATGGAACCCATTAACAAAGACATTGGGAACCTCCAAACACTTGACCCGACCCAGTTCGGGTTTGTTAAGGGCAGATCATGCCTACTAAACCTGGCTGACTTCTTTGAGACAGTCACCAAGGCCATAGAAAGGTTATTCACACAGCCTACCTTGACCTCACCAAGGCTTTCAACACCATTCCCCACTCTGGTATTAAAAAAAACTCGCCAGCCTAAACATAAACCCCTATGTCACGAGATGGGTTGCCAACTGGCTTACAGACAGAACTCACACAGTAAGAATAGTCGACTCTAAGCCAGTCACAAGTGGTGTCCTGCAAGGCTCAGTCCTGAAACCCCTACTGTTCGGCATATATTTCTCAGAAATACAGGCAAACACAGGAGGACTATGGCTAACCAAGTTCGCCGATGACTGCAAACTGGGAGCCATAATTGATTCTCTGGCTGACACAGATATCCTCCAAAAGGGCCTTACTGAGAAGGACACCTGGTGTCAGTCATGGCCTCAAGCTAAATGCCAAAAAATGCATAGTCATCCCGTTTGGGGAAAAACAAAACGCCCACGAATTACCACATAGGTGGCAGCCCCCTTAATACAGAAGAGGTAATAAGAGATCTGGGGACCCAGGTAGATAGTAATCTCTCCTTTGACAATCATATTGCCAAGTAGTTAGGGAAACCTATGTGGCCCATCTAATTACTAAAGGGTTTGCATCTAGAAGTAGAGGTTAAAGTGCCCCTCTATTCGTCGCTCATCAGACCCATCATAGAGTACAATGCCTCATTTGGGATGTACCTCACAAGACACTTCCAACAGCTGGAGAGACCACAAAAGTACCTCACCAAGAGGATTACTGGCCTCAAACATATGTCCTATGCAGCCCGACTGAAAAAACTCCGGCTGGTATATCGCTTACTCAGAGGTGATCTCTGCCTGACTTACAAAGACATGTCCAACTCAAAATTGATGGACATGCTCCACCTAAAGAAATCCAAGTCACTGCGAGCCATGCCCTCTAGTGAGCTAAACCTCGCCACAACAATAAATAGAACATGCTTGAGGGATAGATTCCTGTCACAGAGACTCTCCATGCTTTGGAACAAAATTCCAAACTACATTTGGCAGAGGCCCTCACTAAGACTCTTCAAGAGAAACCTTGACGAGTGGATGGGTAACAGAAAATACACCCCTGGGATCACTTCATTGGCTCTTCTTGATAGAGGATCAGTCACTTAATCAATGGGGTGACGAAAGCCGACACACTCTGGCTAGGTTTATAAATGCCCTCGGGCAGATAGCCTAGTACCTATCTATAAACCTATGAACCTAAGTGCTGTAGTGTGCACTAAGCAGTTAGAAAGCTAAAGCTTAAGTTACTTGCTCTTTCATGTCTAAGTGGAGTGATGCTAATTTTAAAAGAGCAAGATACTGGTTCTATGGAATACAGTGGTATGGCAAATACATTTCAATAGATGAAGTGGAGTGATTTCACAAAATTATAGTTTTGTGCATACAATAGCCAGTGAAAGAGAAGAGGGAAAGTGATGTGTCAACTTAATATAAGGGACAAGTGACTAGAAAGACAGTTGAGTTTAAAAACACATCGGCACCAGGATAGGAGAATGGGGAACACTTCATTTCTGTGCAACTCACAAGAGACACCGCTATCGACTCTTTCCAAGTTTAAATATGCAATTAAAAGCAGAATACAAGTAAAACCCAGCGTAAAGAAAATGAATCACAATATACAAAATAGAAGAATGCAGTAAAGCAACACAAAATATAAGAAAGCAAAAGCAGATTAACCTTTCCCTCACAGCAAGTTGTAGTAGAGCCTGGGTGAGCTTTTCTACTAAAGCCATTTCCTTATTTACAGCCATTTGCTCACCAATATTTCTGCCAACTCATTTCACACAGTATTAGTAGCATAACCAGTAGCATACTTGCCTTTGGTGCAGAAGGCTGTGGTTTCTGCTCCCATAAACATGTCAATGGAGTATTGATATTGCAGTTTCCTTTAAGAGGCAATAGGGCTGCCCTCAGTTATGAGATGCCTAGTATCTATGAACCTCTTGCTGGTTTGACAGCCATAGATTTAGTTCCTCAGAGCTGCTCTTTGTTTGGCTATTTCACCTGAGAATTACAGAGTATCTGCTGTATCTATAGCCATCCACTGCTGAAAGAATGAAAATAAGTATCATTTTAGACTTCTGCTGATTATTTTTATTGTATTTTATATGAATCCTGTATTTGTTACATCTCTCACACTTTAGGAGCATTTCAAAGCTGAACGGTTTCCACTGCTGCTGTAGTACTTACATTTTGTTTGCTAGTTTTACAGGACAGTAGTGTCTAGATTGTGTGGTTTCCTGGCACGTGAGCTCTAAAAGCAGCATTTTTACATTGAGCATTGTCTGACTGCACTCTTGTAGCAGAAGTGTGCTGTAGCAAACCCATCTGAGTTGGGGGCTGCTAGCTGAAAGCTTATTGTGTTTTCCTGTTTGGTCTGTAGACCTTGCTGTTATAAAACTTGTTTTTTTGATTCTACATAAGCCCAGTGTTTGTGCTAAGCTGCTCTCTGTGCAGTGGAGGTTATCAGTGCCCTATGCAGACTCAACACTTTTAAGTTAAAAATTTCCTTGCAACCTTCAGCAGTCCCCCTGCTGCTCTAGGAGTATCTGAGTTTTGCACAGAGCAGTACTGCCTTGTTGGATAGCAGCAGTTCACAGTGAGTATAGCACCCATTCTTTGTCTGTGTGTTGTCATTCCAGTGCCATTTAATCTACCTTCTCTTCTCCGTGGTTAAACCCATAATAAATAACAAAAAAAAACCCTGAAAACCTGGGTAGGCTCTTTCCTGCTATTTCTTTGGTCAGCCTGGTGGACATGGACATCCTGAGGCAATGTAGCAATTGTCTCATTTCTACTAACAGCCACGTAATCCAGCAACAAACACAGTATGTGAGAGATGTAGTTACACAATGAAAACTAAAACCTGACTCTGACATACTGACAAATCAAATGACAAACAGGTTGTAAGTACACGCACGTTATTTCCCTCACTAAGTAAGGTCTTGACATACAAACCCCCCATGTGCAGAGGTACTCACAGTAACTTTCCAAAACCTCTGTGGCCTCCCATATGCTGCTGTCAGAAAACACATGCAAACAAAACCGAGTAATCACCAAACACTACACATAAGTGTTTTCACAAGCAAGCCCATAAGGTGAAACACCACACATTCAACCATCTCGGTCATAGCACAGTCCATTGTGAGGCGTACAGACACCCCCCCTCTCCAGGTTGGATAAAGAGGGGGTTACAGTCTGTTGCCTCTTGGGTCCAGGATTTGCTAGATCACACAGGCACTCAGGTCGCTCAGTAAGTACCAGTATGACTCTGTTATAGCCCATGTGGGTGTGAATGACCTAAGATGCATCTCCTTGGACTATATGAAGAGAAATATTATGGATCTCTCTGAGTACGTGTTTCAGGTGGACTTGAGCCTCACACTGAGCAGCATTCTAGCCTCATCAATAATGATACCACGGTACAAATAGAAAATGATTGACTTCAGTAATTGGCTTAACTGCTAGTGTCATTCCAAGGGGATCCAGTATTTGTCAGCCTAAGACAACATGTTCAAAAGCCAACTCTTCTTTGCCAGAGATAATCTGCCTCTTTTGCCGCTAGACTGTCGAATACTGGCCAAGACATTGGCCACTCCCATAATGCCTTTATAAGCAGTGCCAAACCAGCAGGCCTACCAACGTAACAAATTATTTTAATGCCAAGCTGAAGGTACTGATGCTCAATGTTTGGAGTCTTAACATGAAATTGCACTCCCTGGAAGCTCTCCTTTCCCTGGGTAATGCAGACATCTGTGCAGTTACAGAGGTGTGATTCAAGGCTACGGAATGCACCCTAGCAATGCAAGGCTACAACTCCTATCACATATTCCGACCACCCTCTGAAAAGGAAACAAAATGAAAGGTGGAGGTGTTTCCATTTGCATAAAAAACAATCATACCTCAAGATTGGTCATGCAGGATGACTTGCTTTAGCTATTCCATGTCCAGCTGACCATAGGCAAAATCCCCCACCATATTATTGCTAGCTATATGTCCCCAACCATGGACCATGAAAAGCACTCATGCCTGTAGTTATTAGAATCACTTACCATTCAGCTCAAATCCCAGATCATGGGCAGTTTTAACTACCCCTCTATAAACTGTGAAACGTACTTTACCACTAACATGCAGGCTCAGAGATTCCTTGACTTTGTCATTGCAAACACTGTGGAACAACTGGTTTGCACTACCACTTGTGGCTCTGATATGAGACCTAGTACTCACAGACATGGAGGAGCATTGCACCACCACAACATAATGTCCTCATTGGTAAGATTGGATTACAGATCAGTCTCCTTTGAAGTAAATGTAATAGTAGAACCCCCATCAAACCCTAAAACCTTAAAGAATTTTTCCAAGACAAATTACCGTCTAATAAGTGATAGCACAGGTAATTTTAAAGCTTGTAAACTGCAAAAACAGCACAGAAGAGGTCAAAACACAAAATGATATCACTCCAGCGTGGACCAGGCAGCAGTTTATTAACAGAATATGTTGTTAAACTGCTGCCTGGTCCACGCTGGAGTGATATTTGTGTCATTTTTGCTGTTTACAAGTTTTAGTTTGGGCACAGTTTTTGCCTCTTCATGTTTTAATTTTAAAGTTCCCCCAACCCCAAAAACACAGAAGCGAATGCAGAAATATGCATGAATGCCATGTACAGCCATTTAAATAACTTCTTAGAAACAGCAGTTTCTATGACTGAACTAAACCCAGGTCTAGCCAGAAAAACAAGTCAGCCTGGTGGACCCTCCTGGCATAAATAGATTATACAGCAGAAGGAAGAAATTCCTGTCTGTAAGTAAGTGGGAGGATGCACAGCAGGGAAAAAAATCCCTCAGTATCAACAGACAAATCCGGGAACTAATCAAGTCTTCCAAAGCTAAATACAAGACTAAAGTAGCCTCCAGGCAAAGGATAACAACAAAGCATTTTTTCAGTTATGTCCAAAATCTTAAGGGAAACACTCAGCAATGTGCTTGAGTTGGCTGTAGATGGCACTACCTGTACTCAGCCAGAAGAAATAGCAAACCTGCTGGCTGATAAATTCACCTCAGATTCACCCCCTCATCACCTCTGGTCACTCCCAGTGAAATGCCACCTACCATTCCTTTGACTGTTGTCACAAAAAACAGGTCATCACCATGCTGTCTAAAGCTAGAAACATGACATCAATGGGCCCTCACAGAATCCTAGGGTGTCTGTTAAAGAGCTTGAAACATGACCTAGCAGACCCATTTGAATCTGTTTAACCACAGTAAGAGCTTTGTCCCAACACAGTGGAGAACAGCAACAGTCATCTCTCTGCACAAGGGGGGACCATCAGTGGACTCAGGAAGCCGACTTGACTAACCTCATATGCAAAGATATGGAAAGGATAGCCATGGATTTGATTAACAATGGAATAGAAAATCACCAGATGCTGGACCCAACCCAGTTCTATTTCATCAAGGGCAGGTCCTGTCTGCTCAGTCTGATGGACTTCTTTAAGGTCACCAAGGTCATCATGGATGAGGATAAGAGAGTGCATACCACCTACCTTGACCTGGCGAAGGCATTTGACAGGATACCTCACTCTGGTAGTATATATAAACTCACAAAATTGGGCATAAGCCTCTACGTTGCCAGACAGATAGCCACATGGCTCACAGATAGACACATTATTAGAGTGGGAGAATCCACATCTAGCAAGAGACCAGTCAGCAGTGGAGTACTACAGGGCTCAGTGCTTGGCCCCCTTCTTTCTGGAATATACTTCCCAGATGTCAAGGCAAATGTAGATGGCCTGTGACTGATTTGTTTGCTGATGACTACAATTTGGGTAAAATCACTGACTCCCCAGACAATGTTGATATCCTACAGAAAGAACTGACCCAGACTAATGATTGGAGTCAGAGCCATGGCCTCAAACTACATGCAAAAAAGTGCATAATAATGCCCTTTGGGAAATCAAATACCTCTACAAATTACAGCATTGATAGCACCCCCTAAGAGTGGACCCAGTGATGAGAGATCTGAGTACAAGGATAGTAACTGAGGTTTAACCACCATGGTGGTGAGGAACTTCTATGTGGCTCAGCATGCAAGTAAGAGCATGGAATTTAGATCTAAGGATGTCATACTACTGCTGTACTCTGCCCTTGTCAAACCAATGATTGAGTATAATGAACCTTTTGGCATGCACCTCGCCAGGCATCTGCAGCAGTTGGCGTATCTTCAGAGGTTTCTCACCAGAAAAATACAGGCTGCAACCAACATGTCATGTGCAGACCTACTAAAAGCCCTATCATTGTATTTATTATCCTACTGATTACTGAGGGGTGATCTATGCCTGACCTACAAGGCAGTCTCAGACCCAGCCCTGATGAAAATGTTGCATTTTCGCAGAACTAATTGCACAAGGTTTATGTGCTCAAGGATCCAAACCTGATCTCTGACATGAAGAATATGTCATGCTGGAGAGACAGATGCATGTCCCAGAGATTGCCTCTCTTGTGGAATAGGCTTCCTATTCGCATGAAGCATAGCCCTTCCCTGACCATCTTCAAGGGCAGTCTGGACCAGTGGTTGGGACATCTCAGTCACTTCTAGGCTGGCACCCATGTCCCTTATGGACAAATTGCAGTCTGTAAAAATTGTCAAAACCCCTCTTGCTGACCCTTATCTTTCCCCTAGGGATAGAAAATTGGGCAGAATTTGGGTAAAACTATGTAGGTTTGTAAGGCTTTTGAGCTGTTAGCATAGTAATTGCTTATGAAATGCATGTTCTCAGTTATCTCTTTCTTCCCCATCACCTCCAACATTTGCTATCTACCTGATGAAAAATTCTTTGAAGTCTGTTTGGGGTGTAAAAATATCTATGCATACACTTCCAAGCAAAAATTCTAAACCTTCTAGACTTTTTTGCAAAGGGGGGTGCCATACACGTCATCCAATTGTTTCCTTGTGAATTGCTTTTCCAGTTTCTCTTACCGATCTTCCAACATCCTCCGATTCTTATAGTTAACTTGCAATGTTTTATATGATGTACTATCCCTTTTTAACAATTGCTTCTGTTCTAAATTTAACTAAAAACTCTACCAGACAATTCCCATATCCCCTTCTCTTTACCTGTACTCTTATATCAATCCCTGGTAGAGAAGGTGGTCTGTAACCTGAATTCCAAACTTCTTGTCATTATCCCGCTCTGTTACCTTTCCCTCTGCAGTTATTCATTCCCAATACCTCCGTTCCTTTGCCAGTTTTCTCCAGTACATTTCAGCCCCCTCTTTCTTATTGTTTTGTACTTCTACTTGCAGTCATCCATAACAGCAAAATCTCCTTTCTCCATTCTTGTGTTAGCTCAGTTATTAGAATACTTTCTGCTATTGTATAAATATAATGTATAATATTCTGTATGGTTGTAATTCTCCTTAAAGATCTATATCCAAAAATCACACTTTTTTTCTTGAGCTTCCTTCCCGCTACTTCATCATCATCATCACTTCACTTTGAATTATACTACTACCTGTGCTGTGTATAGGAGTCTTAACTGAATATCTAAAACATCCTTTCAAATCAGGTAATCCTAAACCACCTACTTCTTTTGGAAGGACCAACATATCCCATTGAACCTTTGCCCCTTCTCCTCCCAAATAAATTCCTTCAGTTTATTAATTATTGTCTATAACTTCTTTTCTTGTTGATAAAGTATGCCTGACCTATATAAAAACTAAAGGGACTAAATACAGTTTCACAGCTTGCATCTTGGTGTTCATATACACAGATAAGAGCTTCCAGTTTCTTAGTTTTTGTTTTATCTTTTGTTTTGTCTCTTATGATGCATTTTATGCCATATAACAAGCCTTTTTAATCCATACTCCTAAATACTTCATCTTCTGTAAATATGAGTATTGCTGAACCGGTTTGTGTGTGTGGGTAGATAATTTACATGTATAGTCATTGTTTTATGGTCATTAATTTTATATCCTGGAAAGACTGAATTCTCTCTAAATGTTCACATTAATAAGATATCCTTTTCTAGATTTATAAGGTGCAAAATAATATAATTTTCAAATAAAGCTAACTTTTCTTGATTACCTTACCAATTATATCCTTGAATTTTTGAGTCCCTTATTTTCTTTGCCAGTAGCTTTAAATATAAAGCAAATAACAAAGGGGGAGATGACACCTCTGCCTGGTTCCTCTGTTCAGACACCACTTAACAGAGAGAACTCTCCCACTTTAATGTTTGCCTGCAGTCCTTCATGTATCCTCCTAATTGACTGTATTGTATCAGGGAATACAAATGCTTCCATTTTCCTACTCATAAAATCTCAGATTACTGTGTTAAATGGTTTCTCTCTAACAAGACTTAACACAACAGTGGTATTTTCTTGCATTCTGCTTCCCTCTGGATCATCATTGCTCTGTTAATGTTATCAGGTGTTTGCCTCCTGTCCACAAAGTCACACTGATTATTAACTATCAAGTTTGGCAAAACCTTTGCCATTCTTTTAGCTAGAATAGACACAAACACTTTATAAGCATGGTTTAAAATTGAAATGGGTCTATGTGAAACTGGGTCTGACTGGTCTTTACCGTGTTTGAGTAATACAGCCCCCACTTCTTTTTTTCAAGATGGTATTGTTTCTCCTTTTAAAATACTATTAAACAAAATTTCCAGGCCTTTATTGCTTTCTTCCTTCCCAACTCCCAAACATCCCCAGGAATACCATCTGTTTATGGAGATTTTCCTGCAGATTGCTTACATGTCACCATTCTTATCTTCTAATTTAGGTATTAGTTTTGAGCCTCCTTTACTTCTACCTTTGGCATAATTAGGCCTTCCATAAATATTTCCATTTGTGCTCTTGCTTGATTCCACATTTCCCTGCTTTATACATAGTTTCCTAAAGTTTCCAAAATCTCTCTTAATACCTCTATAGGATCCCTGGTTATTTTTTTGTTAGAGGCTGCCTACGTTTGGCAGTGACCCTTTCTACTTTCCGTTGCCTAACTCAATGTGCTAAATGTTTTTGTGGTCTAGAGTTAGCAAAAAAAATAGTTGCTTAACAGAAATCTTTTTAAACACATGCATATTATCCAAATCCTCTTGTATTTTCTGTTTAGCACTTTGCAGTTGCACCTCTTCTTGTTCTGAGAATCCCCTTTTTCTGCAATATGTTAACCTTTGTCAGCCCCTCTAAATATGTTCCTCTCATTAGCTACCCCTTCTGAAGAAGTTTCTGTCTTCTGTAATAATTCATGAATAATTTCCACTACCCGTTGCTAAATTCCCATTTTTAAACAGTAGCTTAGAAAGTGCCACTATCTCATTTTTCACTTAATTACCCTATATTTCTATTGGTGCATGTTAAAAAAATTATATTGATTGGGTGTCTAAGCTTTCAATCAAATGCACATGTTCATGTGAAATATTTTTCTGTCCAGTCTAGCCAGTTATTGTATATTGGGGAATAATATGTAAATTCTGTTTGAATTCACACTACTGAATTTACATATTCTGTATGAAGTATTTTCATAAATTTCTTCGATAATCTACCCTAGTTTGTTATACTTTTTATACAGATCCTCTAATACATCTTTATGTTTGCATATCAAGTTCCACTCTCCCTATAAGTTATATACCCTGCTGAAAATTGATTTTGTCCCAAAAATTAATTAAGCTCCATAGTAGCAGTTTTTGATGGGATTTAAATAAATGCCAGCATAATCCTCCTTCCTTGCTGCTAGCCCCATAGTACAACATATCTACCATTATTGTCTTTTTACTTCTTCTTTCACTCTTAGAGCCCCTCCAGCAAGCAGTATTACTACTCATTTTTTTTTCCTTTTTACCTGATATCCTGCAGAATAACCATCCTGAATTCAATTTGTTTGTTAAGTTTGCGTGCTCATTCTTTCCAAATTCATTTCCTACAACATTGCTGTTTGCACTCTGCATTTCTTAATATAAATCAATACTCTTTCTTTTCTGTCTATATCTGTAAAACTATTTATGTTCCACAATAATATGGGTAATGTAGCCATTATGATAAAAAGCTTGTGTTCCCACATAGTATACATGTGTATTTCCAGCTTTTGTCATACATGCACGCACTGTTTGGCAGCTGCTCTTTTATGTAGCTGTTACTTATTTTCATTTGAATCTGTGTCTTATTTCTCAAGACTTTTTATTTTAATGACAACTTTCAAACAAAAAACTAAGTACTTTTTCGGAATACCCCTACCCCCCGTTAACTTAAAACAAAAGCACATACATCTTCAGAAGTGAAGTTTAACCCTCTAGATAGGACCAGTTACCCCAAATTGATAGTTGCACCCACATTTATTATCTAACCTAAATTTAAGGTTATCCATGCTAAAGGGTATGTTACAGCTTGTATTCCCATTTAAACTGATTGGTGCCTGTTTTTTTTTTCCTTTTCTCTGTTCCCCTCCCAGATGTGAAAACCCAGTTTATATGCTTTCAGAAAACATTACGTTTTAGCCCTAAGAAAAAACACCATCGGTCTTTAAATAAAACTAAACTGTACGCCATTCATTCAAATGCATTAAAGTATTCAGGCTGCTAGGGAGGCTGCTATCTCTTATTTACTTTCTGTAACTCCATCCTTATTTTTCATTTTTCTACTTGCTATTTTGTCTTTAAATAATGCATTTTCTTTAACATAGAATGCTGAGAACTCTGAAGATTAATTCATTGCACCTGCAGACAGCTCATCTTTATGTACAAGTAGTCAGCAATGAGAAAAAAACATCTCTGCAGATGCATGAGGGAATATTTGTAAATTTCTCTCTGAACAGAATGCACCACTGCCTTCAGCTGCAGACTTGTGGACTTCCACAAGAGCATTTGCTAATGGCAGAAACAAGGTAATATTTTTGCAGATGCAAGGAACTAACATTTTTTATGGCTTTCATAATTTTGTCTTATTTGTAAGCCTTTTTAGTTTGAGAAAAGCACTGTTTATAGCTTAAGCCAAGGGCATTAATCTAGACATCTGCCCTTGTAAAAATAAGAAATTATCTTAATTCTACATATAGCATAATTAGTGCACATTTACACCCCACCCTAGTGGTCCATGATTACAGCATGTAAACTTAATCTTGCTTCTGTCCAGCCTTTCATCTGTTATACTGTAGGCTGACATTTCTTACAACAAGATACTACACATTTACTTTATATCTAACACATACAGCACTGAAATGACCCCCCCCCCCACACACACACATTTAAATGACCCCTGATGTGCACTGTAGAAAACTGCTTTACTATGTAGCTTGCAGTTTGTCATGAAATGCTTTATACAGATCCTAATAACTGTAAAAAACTTTTATTCACAGTTACTTTTTCCTTTTAGTGTCCTTCTAAACATTAATGACATGAAGTGGGATATATGCTTTACAGTCCACCCACAAGTTTAACAAAGCTAGTAAAACTACAGTCTTTCTCAGCCACATTTTTCTTGCAAAGCCATATTTCACAAATGTGACCAATACGTTATATCCTTCCATTTGTTCACTAATTTCAGTGTTGGCATTTCATTCTATTCATCTCCATCTCACAACACTAGATTCTACTTAAAGTACAAGGTATTCCTGATCCTTCTGGTCAACATCTGTGCTTCTCTCTCACTCTCTCTCTCTGTCTTTGTCAGTCATTTTCCTATGGACCATTGGAAAAGGATTCACTGCCAAAGTCTGTCTCTGAGCTTTATTGTTAGAAGAATGAGAAGCAGAATACCCTTCTATTTGCTGGCTCACTTTTTGTTGGATAAACTTTATTTCCTCTTTAGCGTGTTCTACAGCAGAAATGTATTTGTTCCTACTGGGAGATATACTCTGAAGACCACTAGATACAGCAGGTTGAATCTCACACCTGCTTCTTGACCTTTCTCTTACTGCTGTGATAAATGCACTTCTGTTCTGCCTGGTGTACAGTGAATAATCATTTTCCACCAACACTCTGCTGTCTCCAGTTTTTTAATATTTTCCCTTCTGCCACAGTTTTGTCAGGATCAACTCCTTCTGCTGATATGATTGTATCTTTACTAATGTAGGTCTTGCTGCTTTCTCATGGCAGGTTTGGAGTATACACTCTGTGTGCTCTTTAATTTAACAGACCCTGCTGTGGAACACCCATCTAGTTGCTTATTTTTGCTTTCATAAAATTAATACAGTGTGTTCCTTCTGTTTTCTTGGATACAGTATAAAATCTAGTGATGTTCTTCGTGTTTCACTGTTGCAGTCATAACTGTAGGGTGTTCCTGCCGGCAGGCAGCCCGAGGTCGGCCAGAATTCCAAAGTCTGGGTCCGGCGTCGGCTGTACCAGCAAGTACCCTGATGTCAGAACGCAGAGGTATAAAGCAGTCAGCCGACGCCATCTTCTCCAGTCTTTCTTGCCATGCGGTGGAAAGCAGCTCGCAATTCGTTGGTTGGTGCATTCAGGACAACGTGCTTTGATTGTTGTCGGTCCGAAGTTTTTACTTCTCTTCTCAAGCTAAGCCCAGGGGATTTTTCTTGTTCCTCCGATGGAAAAAGTCAATACTTCATTGTATATCTTGGAAAACAAAGACCTCATAAAGATTTCCACTCTTACTGTCACCACTTACTTAGGCCCCTGACCACAGCGTTTCTTGCACAGCCGGTTATGTGCCAGGTTTAATTCCCGCGCTATCAAAGCGTATAGAGTGCGATTAGACCTTGAATTATTTCCCGGTGGCTGATTCAATTACAGGATGTGGTTGGATACCTTACCGACAACCGAATTCAAAGCAGCAAGGACAAGGGATCACCTCCGAGGGGCCAAACAGGATACGTTGCAGCGAGGCCAGCCGGGTTGTGGTCATCAGTGGTAACTTTTGCAGCCTATGGAGTCCACCACTTTGGAACCGATGGCGACCGCAGTTCCCATGGGGAGCCATCTAGCAGGACCTACGGGGCTGCTGGCTCCGCTACGGGGCGGTCGGAACTGGATGGGTCGGAACGCTGTGCAGGTACCGGCTACAGGGGTTTTCAGACTACTCGCATCACTATTTCTACAAGGCAAAGGCAAAGTCAAGACTCCTGTGAAGCCAGGGTTTCTTCTCAAGTTGCTTCAGATACAGCTCCCAAGATACCAGAAGCAATTCTACGGATGGAGACCTGAGGAACTTGCTGGCGGTTTGCACAATGATTAGTTTCCACCCTCCTGAGAAAAGGCCTAGACAGGATTTACCTTATGATTCCTCTGATCAGGCTTCTGTGTCCTCTGTTTCTTCCTCTGACCAGGATTATTCTTTTCTTCCTTATGAGGATTCTGATGCAGAGGACTCTATACCCTCTGCTTCTCCCCCTGAAGATTTCTCTTTTGGGGAAACCTTACATGAGATGAGAGCATTTTCATTGGGAAGGTCAGGATTACTCTGCTTCTAAGAAGAGACTTAGAGAATTTCTCCTTCTCCCTCAACACAGGCCTTTGGCTATTCCTCCTGTACTTGATATTGTGGATGATGCTTTCTCTGAAGCTAATCTGAATCCGGATTCCTTACCACCTGCTCCTTCTAAGCCTGACATTTCTTACAACATGATGCTACACATTTACTTTATATTTAACACATACAGCACTGAAATGACCCCCCCCCCCCCCCACACACACACACACACACACATTTAAATGACCCCTGATGTGCACTGTAGAAAACTGCTTTACTATGTAGCTTGCGGTTTGTCATGAAATGCTTTATACAGATCCTAATAACTGTAAAAAAATTTTATTCACAGTTACTTTTTCTTTTTAGTGTCCTTCTAAACATTAATGACCTGAAGTGGGGTATATGCTTTACAGTCCATCCACAAGTTTAACAAAGCTAGTAAAACTACAGTCTTTCTCAGCCACATTTTTCTTGCAAAGCCATATTTCACAAGTGTGACCAATATGTTATATCCTTCCATTTGTTCACTAATTTCAGTGTTGCCATTTCATTCTATTCATCTCCATCTCACAACACTATGTTCTACTTAAAGTACAAGGTATTCCTGATCCTTCTGGTCAACGTCTGTGCTTCTCTCTCACTCTCTGTCTCTCTCTGTCTTTGTCATTTTCCAATGGACCATTGGAAAAGGATTCACTGCCAAAGTCTGTCTCTGAGCTTTATTGTTAGAAGAATGAGAAGCAGAATACCCTTCTATTTGCTGGCTCACTTTTTGTTGGATAAACTTTATTTCCTCTTTAGCCTGTTCTACAGCAGAAATGTATTTGATCCTACAGGGAGATCTGAAGACCACTAGATACAGCAGGTTGAATCTCACACCTGCTTCTTGACCTTTCTCTTACTGCAGTGATAAATGCACTTCTGTTCTGCCTGGTGTACAGTGAATAATCATTTTCCACCAGCACTCTGCTGTCTCCAGTTTTTTAATATTTTCCCTTCTGCCACAGTTTTGTCAGGATCAACTCCTTCTGCTGATATGATTGTATCTTTACTAATGTAGGTCTTGCTGCTTTCTCATGGCCAGGTTTGGAGTATATACTCTGTGTGCCCTTTCATTTAACAGACCCTGCTGTGGAAAACCCACCTATTTGCTTATTTTTGCTTTCATAAAATTAATGCAGTGTGTTCCTTTTGTTTTCTTGGGTACAGTAGAAAATCTAGTGTTTAATCTGCACACACTGTCCTTTTAACTCTATTGTTTTTTGAAACATCTCTTCTTATAGGTTCATAGGTTCATAAGTTGGTACTAGGCTATCGGCCCTAGGGCCTATACAAGCCTAACCATAACAATTCCCTGGCTATTACTTCCCTGATCCTCTGTCTAATAGGGCGATTGACGTGATCTCTGGGGTGAATTTCTCATCTCCCATCCAGTCGTCAAGGTTCTTTTTGAAGAGGGCCAAAGAGGTGCTCAGTTTGACATGTATGGGGAGTCTCTAGGTCAGGAACCTATCCCTTCAGCATGTTTTGTTCATTGTGATGACCAGGTTTAGATCCCTGGAGTGTGTGGCTATGAAGGATTGTGATTTCTTTAAGTGTAGCATGTCCAACAGCTTTGGGTTTGACATGGCCTTGTATGTTAAGCAGAGATCGCCAATGAGCAGACGATATGTGACAGTATAGCTGGAGTTTTTTTAGACGGTCAGCATAGGGCATCTGCTTTGGGCTTGTGATTCTTTTAGTGAGGTATTTCTGTGGCCTTTCTAGTTGTTGCAGATGTCTTGTGAGGTGCATACCAAACTGGGCATTGTACTCTATAATGGGTCTAATGAGGGATGAGTACAGTGGGACAATGACCTCCTTTTTTCTGGATGAAAAGCACTTAATGATGAGGTGCACCACATAGAAGGATTCCCTGACTGTTGTGGTGATGTGGATATCGAAGGTGAGACCACTGTCCACTTGTGCCCCTATGTCCCTTATTACACTTTCGGTGTTTAGTGTACTGCCACTTATGTGGTAATTCATGGGTACATGGTTTTTCTCAAAGGGGATAACTATACATTTCTTGGCATCAAGCTTGAACCCTTGGCTCTGGCACCAAGCATCTGTTTTTGTAAGACCCTTTTGTAGAATATCCACATCATTTGGGGATTCAGTAATAGCTCCCAGTTTGCAGTCATCTGAAAACTTTGTTAGCCAGAGTCCCTTAGTGCTGGCCTGAACTTCAGAGAAGTAGATGCCAAACATGAGCGGTCCCAGGACTGAACCCTGAGGTACTCCACTTGTCACTGGTCTGGAGCTGGATTTTGAGTCAGCTACTTTTACAGTCTGGGTTCTATCAGTAAGCCAGTTGGCAACCCATCGAGTGACGTAGGGATTAATGCCCAGCTTAGTAAGTTTATCTATGATTCCAGAGTGGGGGATGGTGTCGAAGGCCTTGTTGAGGTCAAGATAGGCTGTGTGGACTGCCTTGCCCTCATCCACGACTCTGGATACTAATTTGAAGAAGTCAGTCAGGTTGAGGAGACAAGATCGGCCCTTTACAAAACCAAACTGGGTGGGGTCCAGTGTTTGAAAGTTGCCAGTATCTTTGTTTATAAATTACATAGCTTTGCAGATCAGGCTCGTCAGACTGATGGGACAGTAGTTCCCGGGATCCAAGGTGAATCCCCCCCTTATGGAGTGGGATAAATGTAGCTGTGAGACACTTGGGCATGAAGCCTGAGGTGAGGCTATGATTAAACATGACACTTAGGTGAGGTGCCAGTTCATTTTGTAGTTGATGTAGTCCACAGCCGTCGGCTGGTCCCATGGATGCTGTATTCTTAACTTTGGAGAGTGCGTTTTTTACCTGTGTGGCCATAATTACCGGAATTTGGCAATCTTTTGGTATTGAGCTGGTGCCTTTAGGGGGTGAGAGGGGGGTGAAGTTGGCACTGAATAGATCTGCCAGAATATTGGAAATATCCTTGGGATCAGTATATTTAATGCCATTCTGTTGTAGCTCAGAACAGATCTGGACATTGCCATTTAGATTATTGACATAACTGTAGAATGCCTTGTGGTTGCCCTTGGAATCTTTGGCAATTTTATTTTCGTAACTAACTTTGGAGGATTTTATGAGGGATCTCAGCTTCTTACTTAGGCTGGTAAGGGAGTATTTTGCATCCTGGGATTTTCTTCTTTTCTGTAACAGTTTCTTCCTTCTGTTGTATAGTTTGTTTAAGGCTGGGGACCACCAGATTGGCTTCTTTTTTTTTGGAGGAGAGCATCTTGATTCTATTTGGAATGGCATGATTCATGCAAGCGTGGATGTGCTCGTACAGTGCCTTAGTGTAGGATTCAGCAGTCGAACTTTCAGTTCCTGTCTGCATGGGTGTCATGACATTTGCCACTTCTGACTTCAGTAGCATGAAGTTAGCTTTGGTGAAGTTTTTTATGGATGTTTCCCTACCGGGGGTGGGGGTGGGATGTGGACGTCAAGGGTGATTAGCTTATGGTCAGACCTGCCCAATGAGGGGGATGACAACTGGTGTGGAGCATCGATCTCCCATGTTGGTAATGACCAGGTCTAGGATATTTGAGCCCCTGGTGGGACTATGGATTAGTTGATCCAGGGCATTGGAATTTATGAATTTCAAGAACCGTTGAGTTAAGGTGTTGGTGCCCAAATAGTTTTCCCAATTAATGGCAGGGTAGTTGAAATCACCCAGTATTAGGGTGTTTGGTTGTATCTTAATATTTCCCAGTATGTTTAGAAAGGTGTAGTGAGAATCTTGGGGCATGGTGGGGGATCTGTAGCAAGCTACAGCTTGGACTGCAGTCTTACCTTGTATTAGTTGTACCTGTAGAATTTCAGATGCATTGTGTTGGGCAGCAAGCCTGGAGGTGTATATATCCTTGGTGAGTATGGACACTCCTCCGCCTTTAGCATTTCGGTCCTGGTTTGGTGGCCGAAAAGTTTGCTAAGAGTTGTAGCCTGGTATTGCAGGGGTGCTCTCTGGAGCCTTGAACCAGTTCTCAGTTACTGCACAGATATTGATGTTCTCCATTTTTAGAAGTGCCTCAAGAGACTGCATTTTGAGGTTTAGACTTCTAGCATGGAGTAGCATTACCTTCAGATTTTGCATGCTTGCATCTGTTACGGTGGTGGTTTTGTCCTTTGAGCCTTGCCTAAAAAGGCACTATAGGGGTGGCAAGAGCCTTAGCCAGTAACCTGAATCCCAGGGCCGACAGGTGCAGACTATCTCTGGCAAAGCATTGTGGTCTGTCTATCATGTCATCCCAGGCACACAGATACTGGAGCCCCTTTGAATGACACCAGAAACTTAGCCAATTGTTGAAGTCAATCATTTTTTTCTTGTACTGTATTATTATTCTGGGAGAAGGCAGGATGCTTCTCATGGCCAGGGTCATACCTGCCTGGGCCACATGATCTGAGAGCTCTTTCATGTGGTCCAGGGAGGTACGTCTCAAGTCATTCACTCCAACATGGAGAATGACAGAGTCCTATTTGTACTTGCTGTGGATTGATTTGAGTGCATGCATGATGTGGCAGATCCTGGCACCAGACAGGCAGCTGACTGTAATTTTCTCCTTGTTCAGCCTGGTGAGTGGGACATCAGTGTGCCTGACTGTAGAGTCACCTATGACTGAAGTGTTGGGCACGTTGTCTTGCCTTAGGGGCTGTTGTTGGGTGGTGCACTGGTGTTGTGAGCTATGTGACACTTTGATTGTGATTGGTGTTTGTTTGCGTTTCAGCTTCAGAGGTCCTTGTTGCTTGGACAGGTTAATGTTAAGGGCCTCCGCATAAGTGGGTTTAGTGTTACTATGTGTGGATGTTGGAGGCATGAGTTTTGAAGGTCTGTGTGTTGCTTGAGGTGTAGTACAGGTGATAACTTTCCCCTCTT
This sequence comes from Protopterus annectens, assembly GCF_019279795.1. Classification (NCBI taxonomy): domain Eukaryota; kingdom Metazoa; phylum Chordata; order Ceratodontiformes; family Protopteridae; genus Protopterus; species Protopterus annectens. The sequence continues at coordinate 775,755,943 of NC_056733.1, forward strand.
GACTGTCTAGCACGATCTTGGGTGGAGAGAACTTTGCTTCCAGTTTGGCTATGTAAGTACATCTCTCGCAGGTTGTAATGTTGGGTGGTAGGAGTAGAGGGTTGTCTGTGTACATGAGGCAATTGCTGCATTGCCCCAGTATGCTCAGATTCACCAGGTGGGCAGGAGAAATCACCTGATGCTGACCGTTGTACATGCCTGGTTCAGTGTTTTTTTTGTAAAGTACAAGAGCTGATGTCCTTCAAGGATGTGTCTGCAGTCCTTACATATGGATTGTCCTGCCTCAGGCAGCCCTTCGGTCGGCTGGATTCCAAAGTCTGGGTCGCTGATGTCGCCTTTCCTGGCGTCAGGCGCCTGGGCATCTTCCCAGTCTTTCTGCAGAAGCAGTTCGGTCAGCCAGCTCCTGTAATTTCAGCTAACCGAAGACTTCAAAAAGCTAAGTACCCCGTTGGGGACTCTTTCTTGCCTCAGCCGATATCAGATCAAACGGTTAAAGTTAATAATTGTTTAACTTGTGGGAAACAAATACCACATAAGGATTTCCACTCTTACTGCCTCTCCTGCCTAGGCCCAGACCACGTCGTCTCGGCCTGCGCAGCCTGTGCATCCTTCAATAGACGCACTCTTAGGCGTCGGTCAGAGTTTGCAGAGGAATTTTTTGGGGATAGTTACTGTTACAAGATGCCGTCGGAGCTTCCGGCTACTCATTTAACCAAAAAACAGAAGGACAAGGACTGACAAACGCGGTCCGTGGTTTTGGCTGAAACGTGTCTCGGTTTCTGCTGAAACCGCACAACCGACAACCTTGGTCCTGGAGGCCTCCTCTGAGTCGGTCATAGAATTCCCCTCTGAAACCGGTGCTCTGGAGACAACCGACACCATTCCTCTAGATAAAACCACTCCAGCACGTGGGGCAGCCCGGCCTCCTGCATCCATGTCCATTAAGGCATTTACCCGTGCTAAAGCTGCTAAACAGCCAAAATCTCTCCCTCCCAAGGCTATTCCTCAGGGATCCACTACATGTTCACAGATTTTAAGCCTAGCTGAGGACCTTATTTCCTTAATTAGGGGCTCTCAGCCCCATCCGGACAGGGGCTCTCAACCTCCTCTAGACAAAAGGCCCAGGGTTGAGCACACAGATCCCCAGTCTTCTGATGAGGCCTCAGATGACTCTGCTCTATCAGACTACCAGGAGGAGGCTGAGGATTCTGATGCAGAGGAATCTATTCCCTCTTCTCCAGAAGAGTTGTCCTTTGGGGTGACACTTCACTCCATGAGAGAGCATTTCAAATGGCAGGGCCAGGATTCTCTGATTCCAGAAAGAGGTTAAGGACTTTTTTGCATTTACCTCAGCATAGACCTTTGGCTATTCCTCCTGTTTTAAATGTCATTGATGATGTGTACTCTGAGTCTAGTACTTCTCCAGACTCCCTTCCTCCGGCTCCAATCAAGCCCGATAGGTACTACATGGTCCCGGACTCCCATCATTTCCTTTACAAGGGCCACTCTGCTGACCCAGAAACTATTTCTCAGGGCCCTAAAGGGGTTGCAACCACCACTACAAAAAATCCTCTTCCTTCTGAAAGGGAGTCCAGGGCTTTAGAGAGATGGGGTAAAAAAGTGTATACTTCTTCCACTCTTTCTATGAGGGCATTAAATTGTCAATTCCATATGATACAGTACCAAGAGTATTTGTTAGATGAATTGCATAAAAAACTTTCTTCGCCTGAACCCCTAGATCGCAAGGCACTTCAGGATCTGGTACATAACTCTCAACAGGTTAGCAACCATTTCTTGCAGTGTGGTTATGATGCATTGGAAGCTTCATGTAGGTCAGCAATGACAGGTGCTGTCATACGTAGACATGCTTGGCTGAAGGAACAAACTCTGCCAGACCATGTTAAAGCTAAGCTACTGGATGCTCCGCTGGAAAAACAAAAGTTATTTGGCTCCTCGGCTCAAGAGGTCTTAAAGAAATTTGAGGAAAAGGCTAAATCAGTACAAACAGTCAAAGATTTTCTCCAGGTCCAGCCACCAAGATTCAGCAGAAATTGGCCTACTAAGAATTGGTCCTTTCCGAACACAGACAGATCTCAAAGAGGCAGAAACAGATGTGCCAGAGGTAGAGGGCAAGCTCGGGGCTCCTACAGAGGGCGTCAGTGGCAGGCTTCTAACCAAAGAGGTACTGCAGGGCCTACAACTACTACACAAGGACCATCTCAATGACTTGACTTTGTCCCCGCCAACCAGGTCTCAATTGGAAGCACCTTTGGGCAGGAAGCTATCTTTATTCTCAAAAAATTGGCACAGTATTACAAAAGACAAATGGACACTGCAAATAATAGACAAAGGATACAGGTTCCACTTTCATACATTACCAAAAAGACAAGGCATGCCGAACCTGCCACCAAACCAAAGGGCAGAGGCTTTAAAACAAATTTCCAAACTACTACAAATGAAAGCAATAGAAAGGGTTCCTCTCACAGAACAAGGCCAAGGATTTTATTCCAGACTTTTCCTTGTTCCAAGAAAAGAAAAACAATGGAGGCCTATTCTGGACTTGTCCGCACTGAACACTTACCTCATTGTGCCAGAATTCAAAATGCTGACCTTACAGCAACTCCTTCCCATGCTGGGCAAGGGGTCATGGCTGGTAACTCTAGACCTCAAGGAGGCATACCTGCATGTCCCTATCAGACAAAGTTGCAGAAGACACCTCAGATTTCTTGCAGGTTCAGAGCATTATCAATTCTCAGCATTGCCATTTGGCTTATCTACTGCGCCCAGAGTATTCACAAAATGCCTGGCATCAGTAATTGCACATTGCAGACTTCAGGGGATTCAAATATACCCATACCTGGACGACTGCCTCATACAAGCGGACAGCCAGCAAACACTGGTAAAACACTTAAACTATGCCATCCGACTACTACAGGCCTTGGGATACACAGTCAACATTCAGAAATCAAGACTTGTTCCATCCCAACGAATAATTTTCCTGGGTGCAAAACTGGATACAAACACCCAGATGGCTTTTCTCACAGAAGAAAAACAAGCACAACTACCGGATTATTTCAGGAATCTGACAACACAAACCCAGCTAACTGCAAGGAAATTCCTGCAGGCCCTGGGTTACATGGCATCTTGCATTCTTCTGATTCCACAAGCAAGGCTGCATATGAGGAAACTACAATGGTACCTAAGGAGTCTATGGTCTCAGCACAGTCACAGCCTAGAATCTCTGATCCCCTCATTCCATGCCTTCAAAAGGAATTCCTGTGGTGGGCAAAAGCAAGCCAGTCAAACATGGGCCTGCCTTTCAGCAAGCCACATACCAGCCAAACCATTACAACGGATGCCTCAGATCATGGATGGGGAGCACACATGGAGGGCAGATGCATTCAAGGACAATGGGCACAAAAAGAATTGCATCTGCACATCAACCAAAAGGAAATGCTGGCAGTGATACATTCCATCGAGGCCTTCAAGCACTTCCTGCACCAAGGTCACCTGTTAATAAAGACAGACAATACCATAGTTATGTGGTACATAAACAAGCAAGGAGGTACCCATTCATACCCTCTTTGCAGGCTGGCGATGAATCTGTGGGAGCTTTCCTTAAAACTCAATATAGAGCTACAATCCCAGTTCGTACCAGGAAAAGACAATGTACTGGCGGACAGCCTGAGCAGAAACATCATGGATCCACACGAATGGATGTTGCACCCAGATATCTTTCTCCAGATAACAAAATCATGGGGAAGGCCGGACATAGACCTTTTTGCCTCCCACCACAACCATCAACTGAGGAAATTCTGCACAAGGACATACCATCCTCAAGCATGGAAAGTGGGCCCTTTCCTTCAGCTAGAATACTCTAACAGTATATGCATTCCCACCGCTGCCACTGATGGCCAAGGTCTTACTGAAGATCAGGACAGAGCAACCAAAAGTAATTCTGATAGCCCCGGACTGGCCAAGACAACACTGGTACCCACTGTTAAGAAGCATGTCAAAACCTTGGCCTCTTCCACAATGGCCACTTCTACTGACACAACACAATTACAAGACTCTGCACTCCAGCCTCAAAACCTTACAGCTGACAGCCTGGAAAATACCTTGACTCCTCCCCAGGATAAACTATCCAAAAGGGTACAGGATATCACCATGGAAGCCCGGCGTCCTTCCACAAGAAAAGCATATTCAGCAAAATGGAAAAGATTTTGTACCTGGAACACCACAAAGGGTCAAGTTCCGACAGTCATGAGCATTCCACATATTCTGGAATACTTGGCTGAAATGCTCCATAATGGCCTTTCTTACTCCTCCATAAAAATTAATGCTTCAGCAATTTCAGCAGAGTACAACACTGATCCACCTGTATTCTCTCATCCTATACTAAGGCAGTTTCTAAGAGGGATAAAAAACATCAACCCTCCAAGGAAACCTCCAGTGCCTACATGGGACCTTAACTTCATGTTGGAAAAATTAACTCTTCCTCCATTTGAACCAGCAGCATCTTCAGAGCTACAATTCCTGTCTTGGAAGACTGCCTTCCTTTTGGCCATAACCTCAGCAAGAAGAGCATCTAAGTTACAGGGCCCTCATGGCAGTACAGCCTTTTCTCATTTTTCATCAGGACAGAGTCTCTTTGAGAACCAATCCTTCATTCATGCCAAAGGTGGTATCCAGGGTCTCACTGAACCAAGCTATTCACCAGCCGACCTTCTTTCCAAATCCACAAAATAAAGGAGAAAAACTTCTGCATACTTTGGACATCCACAGACAGTTGCGCTACTACTTGGACAGAACTAAGACTTACAGAAAAACTGACCAACTCTTTGTAGCATATGCTGCTGGTGAACAAGGAAAAGCAATTTCCAAACAGACAATTTCAAAATGGATAGGAAATTGCATTCGGTTCTGTTACTCTTTTCATGGAAAAGCTGTGCCAGCAAACATAAGGCCTCATTCCACCAGAGCAACAGCCACCTCCACAGCTTTCTTAAGAGGGGTGGCTACAAAGGACATTTTAGAAGCTGCTACATGGAGCTCCGTGCATACATTTTCCAAGCATTCCAACTTGCCCTTATATTCCAGATCCAGAGCAGGCTTTGCTACTGCAGTCTTGCAGGGCATGTTAGCTACACCATCCTTTTCTTAGTTCCTACCACCCCCAGCTGAGCTATGGTACTCTACCCATATGTAAGGACTGCAGATGCATCCTTGAAGGACATAGTACAGTTTTGTACCTACCATAAATGTAGATGTCCGATAGGTATGCATCTGCAGTCAGGTTTTCCCTCCCTCCTACCCCTCTATGATACACTATGGGTACATATCCCTCATTTTAGCTAGCTGGGGTTATCTTTTGTGGTGTATTTGTTTTTTATTACTGTGCATGTTTGGAATTTTTTCATTTCTCCAAATTTAGCCTTACTTAGAGGGCAACTGGCATCTGGGGCAAGAAACACTGAGGAAGATGGCGTCGGCTGACGCTTTTATATCCCAGGCGCTCTGACGTCGGGAAAGGGGCGACATCAGCCGGACCCAGACTTTGGAATCCGGCCGACCGAAGGGCTGCCTGAGGCAGGACAACCCATATGTAAGGACTGCAGATGCATACCTATCGGACATCTACATTTATGGTAGGTACAAAACTGTACTTTTTCCTGTACCTTGGCAAGGTACTTTGCAATTATAGGCTTAGAGCCTACAATTAATTTCTCCTTATTAACGAGGAGAGTTGAGTGCTTGTATCAGTTTAAGGCTTCCTAGTGCTTTCCAGCGGGTTTTATAGCATGTGCTAGTGACATGGATTCATATTTTAGTACTATTACTGACAAACTAGCTAGTTCTAAGGGAAAGTTTGAAGAGCAGACTTTCTGGCACCGGGTGTGGTTTAAATTGCTAGACTAATAGGCTAAAAAAAAGTGCAGGTGTTCCGAGAACTAGCAGATCTGAGGGAAAACATTGAAGTGCACTGTTAGCATACAAAAAGTCCAGGATGCAGTAAGTCTGTATCTGGACTGCACTTGTTCCAGGAAATGTAGGAAACATTTTTTTTTTTCTTGCAAAGTTTTATACTCAGCCAGCTGTTTCTGCATTCCATCCTCTGATTTTTAAGGTTATATCAGTTTAGCTCAGTAGCTAGTTAAACATGTTCTGTTTTTTTTCCATTGTTTTGTTATTTAAGTCCGTATATTTCTTCAGTTGTTCATTTATTTTACTTACTCTTGTCTATTTGATTTATTTTTCCTCTAAATTACTGGAAACCACCTCTTTAACCAAAACTGAAACTTGAACTGCATTCTATTTTCGTGAACAGCTGCAGGAGCCTTCCTAGTCGGTGTTTTCTCTTCACCTTTTCTGGTTGACTTTCTTTCAGTTTTGCCAGATTTCTTCTTTACTGTCATACAGGTAGTGTACCTACTAGCTAGTAACTGAAATTTACACAAGTAACATTTTCAATGACACTACTTTCCTACTTTGTGTTTCACACTGGAAGTGCTGAAAATAAGCTGTTGATCAGTGTGCAGCGAACCTGGAAGTCTAGCACTCCTGTCGTACGTTGAGAAACACCTGGTACCCCTAATTATCTTTTTAGATTTGGGAGTATTACTCTATTCCAGCTCACTCATAGTTTATCCCCCAGCCATATGAAATGATTAACTATTTTTTAAGCTTCCTTTCCTGACATACATTTGAGGGTTGCCTGGATGACTGCATAAGATTCAGCAGCAAGGGTGTCAAATTCCATTTTATACTTGAACTCCTTGTTCCAAATCCTGTCTTAACATTTTCCAAGATTGCAGTTTTTTGGTTAAAACTTCAACCAGTTTTTCATAAGTAGTCTTCCAAGATTTCTCATAGGTTCCCTTTAACCATACCTACAAATACTTAACACCTTCCAACTCCTCACTATCTGTTTCCTTGGCAAAAATTCTATGTAAATTCACTGCATAAATTGTGATAACTTGCATCTTATCTTAATTTATTTTACATCCTTAACATTCCCAAAACCACCTCATCAGCCTCTGCAGTTCCACATAATGATCCCCTGGATTGGATAAGGTAAGGGTAACTTTAGCTGCATACAAAGCAACTTTTAAATCCATGATCCTATATTGGTATCCTCTCACAGTTTACTCTAGCCATTAATACCAAAGCTTCAGTGCAAATTGCAAATAACAAGGGAGACAGAAGGCTCCCCTGTCTTGTGCATTTGGTTAACTCATAACCATCAGAAAGCTTACCCTAACTTTAACTTGTGCCCGAGTCCCTTCATATAGCTGTATTAGCATATTAGTAAACTTTTCCAGAAAGTTCATAAAAGCAAAAACACCCAGTCCCCTTTATCAATAGCCTTTTCAGTATCTAATGCCATAAAGGATACTTCTTTCTTACTGTATATTCTGTTGCATCTTGCATTATCGTCAAAACCCCTTTTAATATTGTCAAGTTTTCCTCCCTATGATAAATCCTGACTGATCTTCTTGTATTATGTGAGGCAGGTAACTCGCAAGCCTATTTGCCAAAACCATCATAATTACTTTATGGTTTAAGACAGAAAGAGGTCTATATGAATCAGGCTCTTTTAGCTTCTACCTTCTTTTGGTAGTACTACTACTATTCCTGGCTGCCACGAGAACAAGGAAGAGAGCCATCTAATATCTGGTTGAAAAGGTTTTCCCAAAGCCCAATTACTGTATTTTCCCCAGTCTCCTAACTTCCACTGGGGTGCCATTACTTCTTGGGGATTTTCTATGTATTGCTTAGTCATTGTTAGTTTCCTCAGAAGTCATTCTAGCTGTTAATCTGTTCATTTCCACTGCCAGTTCTTAAAACTGCACATCCGTTAAATTTTTCCTAACCTCCTCCTGCCTCATCTCAGCTTCCATTGTTCTAGTATATAACTTGTAGAATAACTTAAACTCCCATATTATTTCATCAACATTTTCCATTAGTTATCTCCCTTTATTTTTTCTCAGTTTCATATCACCCAGTCCACCCTCTGTCTCAACCTTATAGCTAATACTTTCACCACTCTTGAAGTAGACATCTAATAAAACTCCTTATTGGCTAAACTTTGCATCATTCTCTTTATATCTTCAGTCCGCAGGCATTCTGCCTTACCTTGCACTAACTCATTTTCTTCATCTGGAGTCTGCTCTTTTCTTTGCATCTGCAGCCTCCTAACTTTCCATAATAATTGTTGATTCCTCTGTCTGTCCGTCACTCTTAATCCAGTCTTTTATCAATCTCTCTAGGTTATCTTTAACTAGATCCCAACTGTGTGGTGAAATTTCCCCCATACTGTTTAGCTGCTTTCTAATTAAATTATTCACCGGAAGTTTAAATATCTGTTGGTTCCGCTAAAAGGTGGGGGATCTTAAGTGTTTCTGCATCATGCTTTGTCTTTTCAACTTAACATCTGATTTTACCCTGACATCATCAAAGGGTCAGTATCTGATTATATTGCATAATTTCTGTCTTTGTGAAGTAACACTTGTCTAGTGTAGAGCAGCAATGCCACTTAGCTTTAAAATGCATATATCCACACTATGCTGTCTGCCAAATTCCCAGGCACCCACTGACCCTAGTGGCCCTGACAACTTTTTAAGTGATTTTTCCCCCTTCTAGTTAGCCTTATTTTCCTCATTCTCCCTGAGGAATCCCTAAATTAGTTGTAAAATTCCAATTCCCTGCTGTCACTAGAAACCTTTCTTGGAAATTAATCACCTTTTAATAAAATGTTTTTACCCATTCCAAACTGACCCCAGGGAACATTGGCTGCCATTACTGTCAACCACTCCCCCAAATATTTACCTTTCATTGCACCATAACACCCCTCCTCATCGAGTGTTCCATCCTGTTGTAATCTCATTTTCTTATTTGCAAACAAAGTCACACTCCAACTCCTAAATCCCTCAAAACTTGACATAGCTAACACGGTAAAATCATTCCAGCCCAGTTTAACCTGTTCCTCTGCCCCCCCCAATAAAATGTGGTTTATCTCCTTTTATAAAATTAACCAACCTAGCTCTCATCTGGGCTGGTTAGCCCATGTACATTCCATGTGATGAGTCTTAATCCCATATAGCAACTTTGTCCATATAGTATTTTCCCAATCCTCTGTCCTCTAATCTGTTCTGTTAAATCAAAATACCTCTCCCTTGTTGAATAAATCTACCCCCTGCAGTAGAGGAGTTGCCACTTTATTTTAAGGTTTCTCCTCCACCTCCCACACTTAAATCTCTTCCCTAATCCGCCAACAGTTGGACTTCCATCCTCTCTTACAGCCCTCTGGTGTGTGTACCCCTTTGTTATTTTTTCCAGCATTTCAACATGTTATCCATGAAATGTAAACATAGATATCCACAGTATACAACTGCATAAGTGTAGAAATCTTCCAAGCAGGGAGCAGAAAGCTGTTAATCAGGTTGCAAGTTGAACATCCCTCTTCCCAATTCTTCCACAGGGAATGTGACAAACCATGGACACATTATAAACCAAGTCCTTCAAATCAACCGTAGCTCACTCCTCCATTCAGGCTAAACTAATAAAGCAGGAGCGATATTTTAAATAACTTCAGCGATTTTTCCGTAATTGACTTGCATTCAGTTCATTTGTAATGTACATTTTCTACGTTAATCACTACAACAATAAAAAGGGGAGAAAGTAATAAATAGCATTCCCTCCCAATTATTATGTTCAGTTCTTGTGTAACAGATAAAAATATATACTCCCTCCAGACAGATAAGAGCTGTCATATACAACTATTAGCACAACCCACCCCCCATAACACAATGAACCAACCTTTGCCTATTCATTCCTGATTTCGTTTGCACTGCCCATAGTCTTTAATGTTCAGTTCTGTTGCCACTGTCCTTATATGTATCGAAGTGTGAAAATCATTAATAGTCGAAGCTAGGGCCTTCTGTAAATGGATATTCAACAGCGGAAAAGAAAATGAATACTTTACTAAATGTGCATGTATACTTTTTCCTCCATAAAACAATGAATAAATAAATAAAAACATTACTGTCACTGTTAACTTCCTAGTCCTCAAATAATACTCATTACAGTTCAGAAATCAAGATTCCTTATAGCAGATCTTTCTGTTTGTAATGTAAGCAGGATCTCTGTCTTCTTTCCCCAAGAGATGTGGCCTTGTTAAATAATGTTACAAGTCCTTGTTCCTGTCACCTGATCCTGAAGCCTGTTAACCTGCTATTGTCTTGGGGTAGTTCCTTTGTGACTGTCCTTTTTTGTTTTCTACCATATCATGACCTATCTATTTCAGATGCAGGTACACTTCTTGTGGGGTCTATAAACACCTTTAATAACACCTGGCATCAACAGTTTCAATATGGCTGGGTACAGCACTCTGTATCTCAAGCCCTTTAACTTGCACAAATGCTGTAATTGGGTAAAGGCAGATTGTTTCTTTCTGTTGGCTGACAAGTAATTTTGCTATTCATAGACCCTTGCTGTTGAACAGTCCATCTTCAAACCTGGCTTCTGTTCCCATTTGGGGACTTGTTGTTTCCAGGCAAAGGTACCATATTTCACTATAAAAGGTTGGGGAGCTTCCCCCCATTGAGTGTGGCAATGGATCCACTCTATCTGATGCACACACTCTAAAATTATTTAATCTTCAGACAACTGTGTCCACCATGTCAGTTGCTTCTGTATAAAGTCCATATAGTCCTTTCCTTCTGGAACTCCACATACTCTTTTAAGTTATGTCTCCTGGTCTTTATGATCCATCAGTCTTGCTTCTAATGAATCAGTCTTGGCTTCCTCACTGTCCATATGGGCTTTGCATCCTTCATTTTCAGGTATGACTGACTGTAGTGCATAGGAGTGCACATTAACAGCCTCTATTACTTTATCCACCTGACAATCCGTTCCTGTCATATATTTATCAGTTCTGCTGTTGATCTTTTTAACTTCCACGTAAATGTCTCTAATAGTCATGTCCATCCTTTCTTTTGTTCTGTCTGAGTCTGTCCAGCTTTGCACTGCCTGCATCTCTTGTGCTCTCTAAAGCCATAACATTGTTTTTTGCTCTTTTTTTTACATTCACTTAGAGTATTTGCTATACAGAGCCTGATTTCTTTTGACAAATGACAATCACAACAGCTGTTTCCCTGATGTTCTTCATCTCACATTGCTGCAGTCCTTACATATGGGTAATCCGCTGTCCTCGGTCGGCCCGAATACCAAAGTATTAGGCTGACGTCGGTCATGGGCGCTCAGAACTGACATCAGAGCATCAGGGTATTAAAGCGCATGACCGACGTCATATCCTCAGTCTTTTTTGCCGCATGGTCCGATGCAGAAGCAGCGTTTGCAAGTGCCGTTCGGCGTTCTGAAATTTTCGTATTTTGAGTTTCAGACCGAATCCAAGTTGGGCTAAGTACCCCGTTGGGGAATATTTTTGTTTTTTCTTGCCTCAGTTAATTCCGGATGTCAGAAAAAGTGAATAATTGTATTTCTTGTGGGAAACAGATACCGCATAGGGATTACCACTCTCTTTGTATTCCTTGTTTGGGACCTGAGCACGACGTAGTTGGGTGTCGCTTTTGTGCTAGGTTTAATAAGCGCACCATTAAACGTAGGTTAGATTGCGCTAGGCTTGTCTTGAGCGGTGTAATTATAATATGCCGTCGGATCCTCCGACGCCCGCTACCGGGAAGAAGCGCAAAGACAAATCTTTAAAGTCCAGACAAGATGAGTCGTCTGGTCCGGACGCCGGTTCTTTAGAAACTACGGTGGAATCTGTGGATCCAGCCGAGGTTTCAGTTGAGTCTCAGGGGGAGGCTTTGATTTTGCAAGATGTGGCCTCTCAGGAGTCAGGTCAGGCTGAGGGGGCCTCTCAGGTTGCTGTTCTTCCTTCCTTGCCTAAGGTGGTTAGGCCTTCTCCTTCTGTCTCTAAGGCTCCTTCCAAAGGCAGGCCTGGTTTGCCTTCCACGGGTGTCAGTCCTAGTTCTGCAGGCTCTGTCCCTAAAAAGCACATGCTTAAAATGGCAGAAGATTTAATTTCTTTAATCAGAGGTTCTATGCCCCCTCCTGATAAGAGGCCTAGGGTAGAGCCAGAGGTGGAAAGTTTGGAGCAGGCTTCAGATTACTCAGAGTCTTCGGCTGAAGACATTCAGGATTTTCCTCCTTATTCTGATTCAGACGCAGAGGATTCCACCCCTTCTGCTTCTCCTCCAGAGGATTTTTCTTTTTCAGAAACCCTGCATTCTATGAGGGAACATTTTAAATGGGAAGGTCAGGATTTCTCAGACTCCCGAAAGAGGCTTAGGGAATTTTTGTTTTTACCACAGCATAGGCCCTTGGCTATACCCCCTGTTTTAGATGTTGTTCAAGATGTTTTCTCCGAGGCTTCCCTTAATCCAGACTCTCTGCCTCCTGTGCCAGTTAAGCCAGACAGGTATTACAGAGTGCCTGAGGCGCATAAATATCTGTATAAGAGTCCTAGGGCTGACTCAGAAACTATTAGCCAGGGACCTAAGGGTGTCAGGGCTTCTGTTGTAAAGAATCCAGTGCCTATAGATAAAGAAGCTAGAGCTTTGGATAGATGGGGTAAGAAGGTGTATACCTCTTCCACTTTAGCAATGAGGGCTTTAAATTGCCAGTTTCATATGTTGAAGTATCAGAAATTTCTCCTTACTCAACTAAAATATAAAATGGATGCTTTGGCAGAGGGCATAGAGTGTAAAGAATTACAGGATTTGGTGCATGCCTCTGAACAGGTGGGTAAGCATTCTTTGCAGTGTGGTTTCGATGCTTTACAGGCTTCTTCCAGGGTGGCTACCACCGGTTCAGTTATTCGCAGGCACGCCTGGCTTAAGGATCAGAATTTGTCAGAGCATGTTAAAACTAGGATTTTGGATGCTCCTTTACAGTCTGAAGTTTTGTTTGGTTCTCCTGTGGAGTCTGTCTTGAAGAAAATGGAAGACAAGGCTAAGTCTATGCAGACTGTTAAAGATTTTTTGCAGGTGCAGCCTCCTAAGTTTAGCAGGAATTGGCCTACTAAGGGATGGGCTTATCCTTCTTCTGATTTACAGTCTAGGGGTAGATCTAGACGTGGTAGGGGCAGGGCTCAGAGTTTTTTCAGGCCTAGAACGTGGAGTTCACCTGCACAGTCTACAGGTGAGGGCAGGGGCCAGTCCTTTCGTAAACAGGCCCAATGACCTGCATCTTCAGCTGCCAGATTCTTCCTGTCTGGCAGCTCCCTTGGGAGGAAAGTTGGCACTCTTCAAACAAAACTGGCTTTTAATCACCCAGGACAAATGGGTGTTGGACATTATAGACCGAGGCTACAAGTTTTATTTCCATACATTGCCTCCTTTCAAAGGCATGCCAGACATTCCTCCTCAGCAAAGAGTAGAGGCTCACAACCAGATTTCTTTACTTCTTCAAATGGGGGCTATTCAGCAGGTCCCTCTGTCAGAAGTGGGCCTAGGATTTTATTCTCGCCTGTTTCTAGTACCAAAGAAAGGAAACACTTGGAGGCCAATTTTGGATTTATCTATCCTCAACACATACCTGGACATTCCAAAATTCAAAATGTTGACGTTGCAACAACTTCTACCTCTGTTGGGCAAAGATCACTGGATGGTAACTCTGGATCTCAAAGAGGCTTATCTTCATGTTCCTATCGGGCCCAGTTGCAGGAGATACCTGCGTTTTCGGGCTGGGAATTTACATTATCAGTTTTCTGCATTGCCCTTTGGCTTATCTACTGCGCCCAGGGTGTTCACAAAGGTTCTGGCTCCAGTGATAGCCTTATTAAGGTTAAGAGGAATACAAATTTATCCTTATTTGGACGATTGCCTGATTCTTGCTCAAGACAAGTGCGAACTTCTTCATCATCTACAGTATGTAATGGCAGTGTTAAGGTGCCTTGGGTATTCTGTGAACGAAACAAAGTCCAGTCTAGTACCCTCTCAGGAAATGTGCTTTCTGGGTGTGAGACTGAATACAGCTTCCCAGATGGCCTTTTTGACCCCGGACAAGCAAAAGAACCTTTCACTTTACTTCCATCAATTGTCTCTACGGTCCAGGCTGACTGCAAGGACAGTCCTTCAAGCCTTGGGGTTCATGGCATCTTGTATTCTGGTGCTTCCCAATGCCAAACTGCATATGAGGAAGCTACAATGGTATCTCAAAAATGTATGGACACAACACTGCCAAGATCTGGACACTGTCATTCAAATAATACCTTGCATTCAAAAGGAATTTTGTGGTGGGCTCAGGAATGTCACCTAAACAAGGGACTCTCTGTGACCCGACCAGAGGCGAGTCAGATTTTAACGACAGATGCCTCGGACAAGGCTTGGGGAGCACACCTAAATGGAAAATGGGTTCAAGACACGTGGCCTGCCAGACTTCAACATTTACATATCAACTTGAAGGAGATGTTAGCAGTCCAATTTGCACTGATGGCTTTCAAGGATTTTCTTCAACCAGGGCAGGTGTTGATTCTAACAGACAACACAACTGTCATGTGGTACATGAAGAAGCAAGGGGAACCCATTCGTACCCACTTTGCAGGCAAGCAATGATTTTGTGGGAGACTGCTCTCAGTTTACACCTCCATCTTCAAGCAAGGTTTCTGCCAGGAGCACAGAACTCCTTAGCAGATGTTTTGAGCAGACAAATAGTGGATCCCCACGAGTGGAAATTGGATCCTCAGGTGTTTCGAGAATTGACTGTGATTTGGGGGACTCCAGACATAGATCTGTTCGCTTCTCCACTAAATTTCCAGTTGCCAAAGTTTTGCACAAAACTGTTTCATCCCACAGCTTGGAAAGTGGATGCTCTATCATTCAGTTGGAGTAATCTTCGCGTTTATGCCTTTCCGCCTCTGCCTCTCCTCCCCAAGGTACTTTTGAAGGTCAGACAAGACAAGCCCTCCATGATTCTAATAGCTCCAGATTGGCCTCGACAGCACTGGTACCCTCTGCTGAGGAGTTTAGTACGGGAGCCTCCATGGCCTTTGCCTTGATTCGCATTTTTGTCTCAGGAGGGCAATCATTTCCTCAATGTCAGGATTCAGTCCTGCATCTAACAGCCTGGAACATTCGGTTCTAGAACCTGGAGGATCGCAGCTTCCACAACAAGTTTTGAATGTTATTTTGGAGGCCAGAAGGCCTAGTACAAGGAAAGTTTATGCTGATAAATGGAGGAGATTTTTTAATTTGGAGCAAATCGAGGAGCTTTGATGTTGCCAGGCCTAATTTAAGTGTTTCTCTTCAATATCTTACAGAATTATTAGACAAGGGTTTGTCTTTCTCCTCTATAAAAGTTCATGCTGCAGCCATTTCTGCTCACTATGACTGTGACCCTCCATTGTTTTCTCATCCTTTGTTTAAGCAATTTCTTAGAGGGGCAAAGAACATAAGACCCCCACGTAGAGCTCCTACTCCTGCCTGGGATCTCAATTTTGTGTTGGAAAAGCTTACTTTACCTCCTTTTGAACCTGCAGCTACTGCTGAGTTAAAGTTTTTGTCTTGGAAGACTGCTTTTTGTTGGCCATTACGTCTGCTAGAAGGGTTTCTGAATTACAGGCTCTTATGGCGGTTGAACCCTTCCTAATTTTTCATAAGGATAGGGTATCTCTACGTACTAATCCTACTTTTATGCCTAAAGTGGTTTCAAATGTGGCCTTGAACCAATCAATTCATTTGCCTACTTTTTATGCAGATCCCCAAAATAAAGGGGAGAAAATTTTGCACACTTTGGATATTCACAGGCAGTTGCGTTATTATTTGAGCAGGACTAAAGGGTTCAGACAGTCTCAGCAGTTGTTTGTTTTTTTTGCTTTAGGCTCTCAGGGGAAACCTGTTTCAAAGCAAACTATTTCTAAGTGGATTGGTTTTTGTATTGCTTTTTGTTACTCTCATCATGGTAAGGAGATTCCGGCTGGAATCAGACCTCACTCCACTAGGGCTACTTTTTCTAAACATTACCACCTTCCTCTTTATTCCAAATCTAGGGCTGGATTTGCCACTGCAATTTTACAGGGCATTTTGGCAGCTCCCAATGCTTTATGATTTTGCCAGCCTCCCTTTACCTCTGCTTTGGGATTCTACCCATATGTAAGGACTGCAGCAATGTGAGATGAAGAACATAGTACAGTTTTGTACCTACCATAAATGTAGATGTTCGAAGATCCACATTGCTGCAGTCCAATTTACCCTCCCTCCCTCTGTAGTTTGGAGTGGTTGTATGGTTTGGGTGGTAGCTGTTATTTGTACATGCCTTTTGGGAAGTATTCTGATTTTGGCTGTGGCCTTTCCTTTTAGGGCCTTCTGACATCTGGGGCAAGAAAAGACTGAGGATATGACGTCGGTCATGCGCTTTAATACCCTGACGCTCTGATGTCAGTTCTGTGCGCCCCTGACCGGCGTCAGCCTAATACTTTGGTATACAGCGGATTACCCATATGTAAGGACTGCAGCAATGTGGATCTTCGAACATCTACATTTATGGTAGGTACAAAACTGTACTTTTCATATTACTGTTCCACGTACTTCTAAACCTCTCTACTTTTGCACATCATGGGGAGTGGCCAAAGGCGCATTGCACCATTACGAGAAATCAGTTGCATTTTTTTTTTTTTAAACAATATTTTTTTCTGTTGGAATCAACTGGCTAGGATGCATTTTGCTTCATTAGATTCATCCTTTTAGATAAGCCCCTGATGTTCTGCTTTTTCTGCTTTACAAATTCAAGCACCATGCACATATAAAAAGAATCCCAGTGAGGGTTCCGGCTGTAAAATTTTATCTCCCCTGCTTCCAAGATGCAAAACAGTGCATCCCCCAGGTGTGAATTTGTCAGTTTCTCTGTGATTTTGAACATATGCTGCGAATTTTTTTTTTTTATGGTCTGTTCTATGATTTTGAGGGCCAACAGGTAGAGAAGTATGCTTAACCCTCTTTTTTCTTAACTGTCGACTCCTTGAAAAAGATACAGTGGCAGTGATTTACAGACATTACCCACACCTCTAACCAGTGATCAAGGAAATGAGACCTGGTTACAGAAAATTTGTAAAAGGGAGCTGTAATTTATTGGAAAAAAAATATTAAAGAAACCAAGATTTTGAGAGAAGGTAACTAGGGAAAAAGTTTGGACTGTGGGTTGGAGACTGCCTTCCCTACCAGAGACTC
Organism: Protopterus annectens; assembly: GCF_019279795.1. Lineage (NCBI taxonomy): Eukaryota > Metazoa > Chordata > Ceratodontiformes > Protopteridae > Protopterus > Protopterus annectens. The sequence continues at coordinate 775,773,135 of NC_056733.1, forward strand.
ATGAGTATAGGCATAGAGAAAGGGCTAGGGCAATGTTAAATGAAAGACCAACTCTGAGATCATAGGTGAACCCAGAACAGTCGCAGTAAAAAAAAAAAAAAAAATAGTAAGGCATATAAAACACTGCATGATAACTTTAAGTATCAATCAGAAGATGGCAGAAAAGATCGGGAAATGAAAAGGCAATATCCAAAGAAACATTGGAAGGATACATTACTCCCAAGTATGCAGTAAAGTCTAGAAGGTTTAGGATCTTTGCTTGGAAGTGTTTGCATAGGTATTTTTATACCTACAAGTATACAGCCATTGCTGTAAATGTGATGGGAAAGAGGATGGGGTACAGGGAAACATACTTTTTGGGAATGTAATGAGGAGACTTGTGATTTGAATATTCCATTCTGACAGAAGATTTATTTGATTTATGTTTAAGCAGTGCAAAAGTTGGATCATGACATTTGCTGGCTTTACAGCAGCAGTTGTCTGTTGAATCACTTATTTGTTGGACTTATGTTTGTAAAGTGTCATCTAATAATGATTTAACAGTAATTACACTGATACAGTAGCACAAAACTATTCTGCTTTATGTGAAGACTGTTTTAACTCCCTGTCTGTAAATTGCTTGGAACTAAAGTTTTGGGGTTAGGTTAGGGACAGAGTTTTGTCGTTAGATTAGGGATAAAATTTTAAAGTTAGGGTTAGAGTTTTAAGGTTTTTCTGGGGATTTTAGGGTTACAGTTTTAGGGTTATATTTTTAGGGTCAGGCTAGTAATAAGTGTTAGGTTTAGAAAGTGACAGAGTTTTAAGGTTATTAAATTTAAATGGTGGTTCATACTTATTAGTGATCTGTGTGTTACATACGTTTGCATTCCAGAAACTAAGATATGCAAACGAGTTATGCTTGATAGCCAACTCCTTGTCAGCTTTCACTGAAACAGTACACTTTGCCATGATGTGAGATTAAGAAAAACCTAAGAGAAATAAGTCATAGGGAATTGTGAAAGCTGTAATGCCCCAAAACAATTTATTTGTGAATCTGTTTTACTTCTGTTGAAAGCTGCTACAGTTGCTGTTAGAATATTTGTGTCAACTTCTCTTTAATCTAATTGTCTATGCCCTGTCTTGTAGATAAATGTAATTTTATACCATTGTTTTGTGTTTTGTTTGCTTTATGCTTATATTTTTATGGCTTTTCAGTGATTTGCAAAAAGTCAGACTGCTTGTGCTGTATATAAAGAAATTTCCATTTTTTTCATTTGTTCGTAAGTGTGACTGTGCTGGAATACAGGTGTCCCCCTACTAATCAACTGAAAGTAGTACTTCACAGCTGGCCATTCCTGGCCTGCTGATATTAATGAAGAAACAATGAGGAGATGTAAGAGGTAATAACACTATCCCATGATGGATAATAATAATAATGGACTTTTCATCAATGGTGTCAACAAAAGTAACCTGTCACCTGATGCCAGTGGTCATTGTCAAATAAGTAATTGTACATATCACATTAATGATTTTTTTTCAGCTAAAGTAGCATATTCTGGTCACTACTTCTGCTACTTTGGCTGTAGTACACTGAAGTACACTATTATTTACTGTTTCAGCATGGGTGATGCTAGCTTAAATGGACTTCTGTGGGACTGGCTGCCAAGTTGTAGCACTTTAATTTGTTTGTGCTGCACATTGGTGTTTGTGTGGTCTTAAATGTCCATTCGCTTAGTTTGATATAGCACAATGGAGTAGTGCTGAATATGAGCACTGGTGTCAGTAAAACTTTGTGGGGCTAATTACTGTGATGTGGCATAGAAGCTTTTCACAGCACTGTGTTGTAAGAAAAGGCTGCCAGCTGTCATTATGAGCCTTGTTAAGAAGTAGCAGCAATGTAAAAAAAACTGTGTGTGTTGTAGTCACAGTTAATGTACTCCAACCAAAATGCCTGTCTTCATTAGGAAAATGTCAGCTGTGCACTCTGCCACCCTTGTAGGACTTGTGCCTTTTACAGATTCTGTGTGTGTGCGAGACCGTGTGTGTGTGTGTGTGTGTGTGTGTGTGTGTGTGTGTGTGTGTGTGTGTGTGTGTGTGTGTGTGTTTGTGTGTAATACAGCCGAGTATACCACAATGCTACTTTATGACGTATACAATTTCAGTTTTTGGCTATACCCTTGGGCTGATGGGCATATATGTGATTTACTTTTATGTTGTGTTTCTTTTGGGATGTTTTTCCTGCTTGGACAGTTGGGGTAGGGTGCATTTGGTATTCAACAAGGGTACATTCCATTAGGAAATTATCAGTAGTGCTTGCTGGTCTTAATTTTGTTTTCTACGGGACCAGTAATACTCTTGTATTTTTGACCTGCAATGTTTTAAAATCATTCTGAGGCTCTAGATGCAACTTTGTGATCTACTCACAAAAAGTGATAGCTTCTTTGAAATCTCAGATTAACTGTGGGAAATGCACACAGTTGTGTGGTAGTGAGTTGGAAAACTTTTATTGTGCATTACAAGTTCAGAAACTTGCATCCTCCCTCAGTAGGTTACGTTTTCCTTAATGTTACATCAGCTGTTAATGCCTCTGAGATCTGTCTGTGATGTAGATTTAGAAGTTAGTGGCTATCACTGTAAATGTGCTGTATACACAAATGAAAAAAATTTAAATCTTCTGCAAACTTGGTGAGCCATAGTCCCATGATTATTATCTTTCATGTCAGAAAAGTATTTACAAAAGAGGAGGGGGCCAGCAACAAAACTCTACAGGATAATTCTGGTGATGCATTTCTGTCTAGAGCAAATACTCCTGGCCTTAATGACATTGGTTCTGCAGCAGCCAATTACCTATCCACTGAATTATGCACGAGTTAATGTTGAGTTTTAGAGTTTGTCAGTAATTCTGTGTGTGGATGATTACCCGGACCTTGCCAAGGTCTTCAACATTAATCAGTGTGGACTGCGCTGTTTACAAAGGGACTGCAGTCCATTTTATAAATAGCTTCAGTAACCCTGTCAAAGGACTCGTGCAGATTGAGCAGGCATGAACTACCTTTAATAAAACTGAACCAGTGTATGTCGTGGGATAGGAGATCATGTGTATCAGTGATTCATTAATTCATTAGTTCAGCTAGAATGCTTTCCCCAGCTTTGCAAATAATACAAATAAGGAAAACAGGACCTATAGAAATTATATTTTTAATTTTGGAAAGTGACAAAAGGACCTAGTCCTAAGTGATTTTGGAAGGGGAGCCTTGAGGGACAGTGGAGGGGACAGAAGGGGAGGGTAGGTGGAATAAGGTTGGGAGAGAATTTAAATTGTCTGCAAGAACTTTAGCAATGTCTTTGGAGTTGGAGAAGGAGGTGCCATTAGAAATAAGTTCAGTACAGAAATATTGATTACTAGGTTCATAAGTAGGTGCTAGGCTATCGGCCCAAGGGCCTAAGTAAGCCTAGCTAACAAGGTTCCTTGGCTTACACCCCCCCCCCCAAGAAAGTTATTTTCCTGTGCCCCTGTCGAGCAGAGCCACAGAAGTGATCCCCGGGGTGTATTTCCTATTTCCCATCCACTCATCAAGATTTTTCTTGAAGAGTACTAATGAGAAACTTTGCTCGACATAGATTGGTAGCTTTTTCCACAGTATGGGAAGTCTCTGGAACAGGAATCTATCCCTCCAGCATGTCCTGTTTATTGTGGTGACAAGGTTTAGATCCCTAGAGCGTGTAGCTCTGAGGGATTGGGATTTCTTTAGGTGTAGCATGTCCAACAGGTCTGGGTTTGACATAGCTTTATATGTTAAGCAGAGATCAACTTGAAGCGGAGTAAAGCTGGAGTTTTTTGAGTCAGTCAGTGTAGGGCATCTGTTTGAGGCCAGTAATCCTCTTTGTGAGGTACTTCTATGGCCTTTCCAGCTGCTGCAGATGTCTTGTGAGGTACATTCCAAAAGGGGCGTTGTACTCTATAATGGGTCTAATCAGTGTCGAGTAGAGGGGAACAATGACCTCTTTTTTCCTGGATGAGAACCCTTTTGTGATGAGTTGTGCCACATAGAAGGATTTCCTGACTACTGTGGCGATGTGATTATCAAAGGAGAGACTACAGTCCACCTGGGTCCCAAGGTCTCTTATCACACATTCGGCATTAAGTAGACTGTGGTAGTTCATGGGTACAGAGTTTTTACCAAAGGGGATGACAATGCACTTTTTTGCATTGAGATTGAGGCCATGGCTCTGACACCAGGCTTCTGCCTCAGTGAGGCCCTTCTGTAGGACTACAAAGTCTGTAGAACTATGAAGTTTCATGATACTGCTGAATCTGGTATTATCGTCATCTTTTGAATTAGTTACAAGTCTAACTTTGCAGTCAACTTTGAATTAACTAATGCTTAGTTTGAGTAACTTAACCCATTTTAAATCCTTTTATAAAGACAAAGTGGATATTGATATTCAAGGTGGGAGCAGTTGCTTCTAATTAAGTACTTTTTCCGTATCCCTGGCTGTTATCATTTTGGTGCCTGCAGCACATTTATGAAAATGGAAGCCTCCCAAGAGCTTGGAATTAAGTTAAACAACTTGAATATGGCTGAAATGGCTCTTTGGCTTAGAGGAATAAATCCGTGATGGTGCCCCATATTACCCATGTTCATTTAGCAGCAAGAGCAAGGCAGGGGAGTTGGAATGTGCAGCAAACATCTACTTACCCATCTTAGGGGAGGCTGGTGGTTGGATCTTGACAACACCTGTAGGTGTATCCAGTAGAACAAGAAGCCCAATTATGCATGCTGCAAAGCTGTGCCATTTGGCTAAGTCACTGAGAATGCAGTGATGCATGTGCATTCCTTGGTAGCAAGCAGCACATAGTGTAACTTGCAAGATGCTAGGCAGATTCGGACTACTCCCAAGCTTTTGAGTGTGGGAGACTAAATGGGTTAATATGTTTCACCAGTCAGAGAATGAAGGGGGATGGAGGGCTGTTGCTTGGCTCAGTGGAACCTTGTTATCCCTGTGGAAGAAGGAATGGGCCATTTTAGTGCAGGAGAGTTAATTGTTGGGTCAATTCTGTGGACGTGGGTGAAGGAAAATAAAGTAAATACAGCTGAGGTTAACAATCTATGACCCAAAACTCAGTAACAGGGAAGATTTGAGTATTTATACTGTACTGTTAGTTCTTTTTTTTCCCATTTCTCAGTATTTTACCCTTGTAATGGCAATCAGATACTGAGTCATACCTTTGAAAACACATCCAAAGTGTTACATTTTGTGTGAAAACACTTGCTTAACCTAGCTTTATGGCATAGAGGAATAAAACCCCAACTATGGGTGAAATGACCCAAATTAAATTAGCAGCTTGAGATGGGGAAAAGCCAGGAAAGGAGGGAGTGGCAAATGCAGATTTGTCTGTCTTGGGCGTGTGATTGGTGGTCATTGGCTGTTTTGCCATATACAAGCAGATGCAACTGGAAGTGTGGCCTGGCCTTCTAAGCCAGTGATGACTGATCTCATTACGTTGTGGATGGATGCAGGTGGAGAACATAGTAGTGCCTTGCTGTGACACAGGTGTGCATATCTGTCATTAAAGATGGGTTAGGACCTGAACCAGAAAAAATTCTAGCTGCCAGAATTATGGCATTCACGATAGTCTCTCTTGCTGTGGTGAACAAATGGCATGATTGATCAGAAAGGCATGATAGTCTGCAGGCACTGGGGAGAAATAAATGTGTAATTTTTTTGCATAACTTTATTGAATTTAGTTTTTGTATGAAAGATAGTGAGCACCGTACGCCAGAATGTCTAGTGTTTTACAAGACTTGTAAACAAGTCATCCGAAAATCTGCATCTAAATTGTTTAGATTACAGTAAACTCTTACTAAAGATCCTTGTAAGCATTTATCCATCAATAATATTCATAAGACGCATGCAATAAATTAATACGTGCAGTACAAATAACATTTTAATTATTTTAGTAGTTAAAGGCATCTTGCAATAATCAAGTAGCGCAGCTTTGTAGAAAACAAGTAACTCGCATTGAAACAAAGACTGATTTCCCTAGTTAAATTCAGACTACAGCAGCAGCAGCGTAGTTCTCCTTGGTGTCTGCCCAACAGAGTTACTAATTAACACTTGTTATGCATCCCAAACAGAATTGTAGCCATAATTTAATCAAGGCATCCAGTTGTGCAGAATACAAAAGTCTACCTTGGATACATGACTCCAAATACATTTTTAGCCAGTGTTTCAAAAATTACTGCTTAGAACCTTCAATACAGGCTGGTAGGTAATAGATGGGTCTATGTCAGTTGGTCAAAGGACCAAATTATCGAAATCCATATGGTCGACAGTTTGATTTGTTGAATCATTCTGAATGAGATTACGATATAGTTGAGATTGGGGACATTTGCACTTTCTTCCCCACTATAGTGTGATCTTGGAGTTGGTATTAATAATTAATAGGGGGTGGGTGCATGAAGCTTGCTCCCCCTGCAGAAATGTTTGTGTTGTTGGCAGGTGTTGTGTAGATTTATGTCAGTTTTTCAATTAACTGCATTGTCAGTCATGTGGTCTTGACCATATGGGATTCGACAGTGTGGTTCTTCGATAAACTGACATAGATCCATAATTGATTGATCAGCTGCTAATGATTTAATTAATTTTCACTTAGTCATTCCATTCTGTTCACATCATTTTTCTTTGTATTCCCCTGATACAGGTGCAAGTAAGATGAAAATAAAATGACATCTGTTTGCAAATCATGATTAATTTACTGGTTGACTTTTATATTTTAAATATGAGAGATGATCACAGCATGGATAGTCCAGAGAGTCAGACTAATAGTGTTCAGATATCCACAGTTCCACTGTACTAGAAACACTGCAGATTTTCTTTTCTGTGGGCTTGGGTGTAGGATCAGGAGTCTCCTCCATCCTCCATCCAAAAGAAACTGGTCTAATCATGTGAAAGAAGAATTGGTTCTGTGTCTTTTTTGGGGGGTTGGCTCCCAAAAAAAGACATAGAACCAATTCTTATTTCACAATATTGAACCAGTTTCTTTTGATTACTCTTTCAGTCTCCAGAAACTTTAATCTTTCAGAATGTTGTTAGATTTAGGACTTCTACACAGACGTGTGAGAGTACAGAAGATCACCGTGAATTCGTTTTTTTCACTGCTGCCACTGGGCACACAAGAATTGATGAGGTTTGTGTGTGGATATGGATTTCTCTGTTCACTCATCTCACATGATGCTTTTCAGATTCAAGGTTTGGGAATATTCATTTCAATTCCTATTCCCACCCTTTGCCTTGTGAACTGCAGCAGGGCTTTTGTAAATTGCACAGCTATTCTGCTGGTTTATATCAGGGTAATAGGAATGTGCCCTTATCTGAACAACTGTGGTTTGACCTCTGATTGCTGTCCTTAGCTAATGCTCCTCTAAAATCTGATGTCACCATTTTGAGAACCAAATAAAAGCTGTACATTTGGTGATGTACTGTATTCCTTACAACATGTTAAATTTGGTATGCATTTCATCCTGCAGACATAACTGATCAGTACTCACTCAGTTTAAATTCCTTTTATTTTCTTATATCTCTGTTGTCATTTTATTATTGATTAATTTAACTGATAGTTGGAGTGGTTTGATAGAATTTCATTCACTTAAACTTGAGGATTGTCTAGAGCAGAGTTTATAGATTTAGTTTTCTGCAAGGTTGCCTGCTTTATATTTTTCTGGAGCCTTAAAAAGATACGGCACATTTAAGGAGAATAAGATCATCTGCATATATTGTGATATTTAGCTGAGGATGTTCTTTAAACAAGTTATTGTTAAATATTGAAAATAGTACAGGCCCCATTATTGATCCCTGTAGGACATGAGTCATGCAGGTTCCCATGCCAGAGGTGTGAAGGCAAGCAGCAACATCAGCCATTCTGTCAAATGTAGATAATTACAGATTATGTATTTTCCAGTTGTGAAAGAAGCATAGGAGTGCAGAATAGCTGGCAGATATGAAGATGACATTGGTCAAAAGGCCCTTCATGTTATAAATAATGTTAGTTACAATGCAGATGGCGTTAAGTGTATTGTAACTTCTCTTGTAACCATGTTGATTGAAGTAGAGTTTCCCAGTTAAGTGCTTATCGGTGTGAACATGTACTGTTTATCTAGTACTTAACCATGGTTGGGTATTAGCAATGAGTCTGTAATAGTGCACTGGCTTTTAAATGTGGAGACTTTCTGGAGTGAAATTATCAAGATGTGTTTGAACAAAGTCGGCATAATCCTAGTATAAGGAAAAGACTGAAAATGTGGCTTTAATGGCTTGGCTGTGAAGGGACTAGCCAAATTTAGGAGAAGGGGATGTAGGATCACTAAATTATGCTTGCATTTCAAGTCTTCTGGGTTTCCTATAGCTTTCTTACTTTCTTGTAGATACATTCCTGAAATAAAAAGAAGGCCTAGGGAGTTTGCAGCTGGAAGATCAGCAGTTTGGAGCTGCTTTGAGGAATCTAACAGGGGATTCATCACTACTAATATATACTTTGTTGTTTCAGTCAGAATAACAGTGGTATAATGTTTCACTTATACTGGGCCTTATTTATTGCTGCTGGAACCTTTCGTATCCTTAATGATTTTTCTATATGAATTTAGGTTCATTAACCATAGATTTTTGTATGTTTCTAAAGTGTAGTTGTCAGAATTTGTTGATGTTTTCTGTCCATTGTTAAGAAAAGAAGCTATTGGTAGTGAAATGCATTCTTATTCCCCCCTGTCTCATTAGGGCATTGTCCCTATCCTTTAGCTAGGCATAGCTAAAGTTGTAAGCGATGAGGGAATACTGCCGTACAGTGTCCTGAATCTACAGAGAAGAGCTTGTCCTGGCTGTACCAGGTCTAGTAATTTCAGAAACTGTTTCAGTGCTGCAGTGATGTCAGTGTCTTCTTGGATATAGCCCAGCTGAAAGTAATTATAATAACACAGTGATGTTCACTTTCCAGGAAGGATCTTCCCATCATGTAAATGGGAAATACCTTGTGAAATTTAAATGACTGATGCATGACTGGGTAGTAGTCATTTAGTGTATTTGCTGGTTTATTAAGTTTGGTGCATCATTGAGGCCTGTTGGTAATACCAAAACCAGCATACTCCCCTCCCTAGCAACCCTGTTATGTCCAGTTTGGTTCTTTACAAGCTGGGTAAGATTACCATGAAAGAGCAGTTTGCAGACTTCTAATGTAATACCCAATCCAGTTACAGTTAATACCTCCCAGAAAAAAAAAATTAACCTGCTTATCGATACTTTGGTTAGGGTTATGAAAACTTTTCTCCTATAGGTGTTTGTAAGGAAGTGGAGGCATGGAGGCCATTCCTTGTTTTAGTGGGCCTTTTGGAGGAGGTTAAACAGGAAGGGCGGTCCTGCAGGACGGTTTGTCCCAAATAAGTAACTGGTGCCAAAATCATGGGCTCAAACTAAATCCCACAAATTGCATTGTCATATCCGGTGGGAAGTCCTCTACCCTGGGGAATTAAAGCATTGACATTACTCCCCCTGAGAGTTGACCTAGTTATTCAGGATTTGGGAACATGTGGACAGTGACCTACTTTCAATCAGCATGTGTCCTTTGTCGTAAGAAAGTACTTCTATAGTGCACAATTTATAAACAAAGCGATCGTGTCTAGATCTAGGGATGTCATTGTTCCCCTTTACTCAGCCCTTATTAAGTTAATCATTGAGTGTAATGCCCCCTTTGACATGTATCTGTCCAGGCACATGTAACAACTGAAACTCTCACAGAGATTCCATACTAAAAGGATACAAGGTCTAAACAATATGCCCTGCATGCACTGACTCAAAGCCTTGTCACAATACTCTGCATCCTACAGACTGCTAAGGGATGACCTGTGTCTGACATGCAAGGCATTCCCCAAACCATTGCTGATTGATTTACTGCACATTAGAAATTCAAATGGTATCAGAAGTACTCAAAACCTCTTTTGCAGCATCAACTGACCAGTTTTGAGGATCAAGTATATCTCGCAAAAGATGCCACTGCTTTGAACAGACTCCCCAACTACGTAAAACAAAGCTCATCCCTGTCCATATAAGAGTGCACCTTAGATCTATGGATGAGAAGAGGAAAATTTACCTCAGGACTGCCACCTGTACTACCAAGGAATAGAGGCAGCTCCAGAGTGCTTTATCCCATGCATGGTGTGATGAGCCCTCTTTACCCTGGGACAGTAACTAAGGAGTCACGATCCTCACCACCGTCTCCGGTAACAGAGTGTCACTAAAAGGCAGGGATAGAAATGCACAATTTCACCTAAGAGTACTCCGGGAACAGGTTCCAAAAGCTATGACTGGACTATATGCTTCACTCCAGGTCCCCAAATGAGTCTACACACTAGCCACTGCAGAACACAGTGTCCCAGTTATAGGTATCTGACACACTCGCTCTTAAATGATATTCACACATGCACACGCTCTTGGGAAAGACTGACAGAGATTTACTTGCTGTGTTTCTTTGCCCAAATTACAAGGTAATGGCTGGTACCAGTCAAATACCACAATACCCTTCAAAACGGCTGTTCAGTTGTATTGGGTAAAATAGATATTGAAACAAATGGTAACATGTATCTCAAGCAGTAAGGCTTTTCGGAGTGGCCCTGGTGTTATCACAATAAGCATAAACACTCTCAAGTTATTAAAAATATTCACTAAATAACCAGCCACAATGAGAGGTAGTAAAACATTTAATAATAAATAAAAGGATGTAAAACATGTAGTTAATGAATAACTGATTCCAGTAAACAACAGGGTTTCACAAACAGTAATTATGAAAAATAATACTGTAGGATAGAGCTCACGTTGATTTTAGAAAACCTCTAAGTAGCTGTAGTTCCCTGATTATCTGAAAATTAACTGTCCCTATCTAATCTAAATAACTCAGCAAGGCAAAATTATACTCGTACTTCTGCAAGGCAAGATGAGGAATTATGTCCACTTCCATTATGTCCACTTCCTCAGCGAATGGAACTACTACTCCTGAAATAACTGGACAGCTACTGCTGAACAGCCTTGGAAAACAAAACTGAACATCTGACTCAGAACCTGCTTTTATAGCAGATGTTTTAAAAGTAACAAAAAGCTGCTACGAGAATTCTACTCTCTCATATCAGACTTTTGAAAAGAAAGCAAACAGCTGCAGTAAAGGTTCTATTCTCCCAGCCGTGGCACACATTACATCTAGGTCAGCTGACTCTGGCATAACATGCATTCAGAATTCTTTTTACAATGAATATGTGCATTTATTCAGCCAGAAGAACACTGTTTGACATTCAAGCATCTTGAATAAATCAGAGAGATAATCAAAAGACATAAACTTATTTAAAAATTCTAGCTAGTCATGCTGGCATATGTAACATACAGTAATTTACAATTATTTACAAAACTTCAGCCAGTCATGCTAGCACAGATAACAATATCTAATATCCTCGCACATGGGTCTCCTCAAATTATCTGTAGAGTGATCCCAGTTATTCTTATTAGGGGTAGTATGCAGATTTGATGCTATCTGTCATTCATCACAGATGGGTCTTGGATCCAACCTCGGATCTGAGCCAGCAACTTTTCAGATAGATCCAGAGCTCAGGCTCCTCCCCTTCCCATAATCCCTTGCTATCGTCTAACTCTCAGACCTTGTTTGCCACTAAATTGCATCGGATGTGATCCCAGAGCTTAGTTAAATTACCTCCCCTCCTGGTTTCTAAATGCATTAATTTAGTTAGTGTTCCCTTCCTGTTGTGCTGATTACTGCTTCCTGCCCTTTTTTCCATTTGGGTAGTTAAAATAAAGTTATATATATATTTCTTTATGGTCTATCTTGTTTTTTTCTAGGGTAGTGTGCTTATAGCTTGTGAGTGAGTGAGTGTGTGTGTGTGTGTGTGTGTGTGTGTGTGTGTGTGTGTGTGTGTGTGTGTGTGTGTGTGTGTGTGTTGTACTAGCATGGCTGATAAACCCTCTGGGTTCACGAGATGCTCCTCGTGCGGTTAGAAAATGCCATGTTCTGACTCGCACAAGGAATGTCTGTATTGCTTGGAATCGGCACACCTGGAGGTTGAATGCAACATTTGTGCCACATTCAGGGCCCGCATACAGCGCCGCTATAAGATTCTTCTGAAGGCTTTGCTCGGGGGGGTCCTCTGCCCTCATACTCCCCTGAACACAGCTCTTGCAGGAACCTAAAAAGAGGCCTCCTCCTCCTCCCTTGGGGGGGCTCCTCTTCTGCTTCTCATTCTAAGAAGCCAAGGCTGCCTGATCATGGTTCCCCAGATCTGAGTCCAGCTTCTTTGGCTTTGGATCCAAGATCCGCTGTTCTGAGAGCCACGGCTCAGACTCTCAGATCGTCGACAGAGTGGAGAATTTCTGAGCCAGGTAGGAGCAAGCCATCCCTGGATCTGACCAGTTTGTTGGATCTGACCAGTATGCCATCCAAGCCTTCAGATCCAGCTAGGCTGTCAGATCCAACAGTTCTGTTGGATCCCATTGTTTTCAAGAGTTCTCCTCAGTCATCCAGGAAGTCGAATCCGACTGAGAGCAGATCCCTTTTTTGGAACCATAGAGCGGTGGGATCCAAGGTCAGATCTCCAGCTAGATCTGGACACATCTCAGCCTCATCCTCCAGAAGTCTCCTTCCCTCACATGTGGATAGGATGATGAGGTGTTTCCTCAAGGCCCAAATCGAGTTGGGCTTGCTGCCGTCCCCTGCCTGTGTGGCTAGGGGACCCACCCCATCTACAGGACTCCACTGTCCTCTTCCAGTCCCTCGGGTTTTGAAAGGTCAGAACCAAAGGATTGCTAGTGAGAGGTCGACTGTTAGGTATTCCCCCATTCTCTACACTGTTAGAGTCCCGGGCTGGCTCTGTTCCACTACCCTCGGACCAGGCTGATCCTCACCTCTGAGATGTCAGTGCAAGTTCCCTGAGGGTGAGTTCGGGTCTGGATTTTTCAGACCATTCCCTAGCCTTGGGGGCTTCGACACTGGACAGCTCAGGGCCAATAATCAGGGTCCCTCCTCCATTCCTATGTGGCCCCAGCTGCTGGGGAAGGGGGAGCATCATCCAGCCCATCGCCTTCCAGGTGGTAGAGAGGACCCTTTCCAGTTTGGCAGTTACCTTTCCTAGGTCCTCCCCAGCCTCTCTCAAGTTTGGGTGCTGAGGCCTCATCATCCCATCCAGAGTCAGTCCTCCCATGAGCGCCTTCAGGTAGGCACTGCCCCACTTGGGGTACACATCTCTTCTGAGTTCTTCCCTGAGCCCACCATGGAAGAACTCCCTCAGAAGAGAATGTGCAAGAGGAGGCACTTGGACTCTCCCAGATAGTCCCATCACGGAGGACATGGATTTTGAGGAGGGAGACTGGTCCCCCAGACTTCCGCCCGAGGAAGTTTCTTTCAGGGACATCCTCGAAGTTCTCAAGCAGAAGGGTGATTGGTCTTCCCCAACACCTTCTTCAGAGGAATCAGTGTTCCTGAAGGCCTACAAGATGGGCCCTTCTTCTACCTGCATTCCCTCCCACCACACACACACACACACACACACACACACACACACACACACACACACACACACACACACACTGTTGACGGGCTTGTGGACCTTATCACCAGTAGGGCTTGGAAGGAGCCAGACATGGTGAAACCTGTGCCCAAAAAAGCTGACAAATTTCTCAGTCCTCCAAAGGATAGAACATTTTGGAGCAAAGGGGTATCGTCATTGCCATCCTGGTGGCCTCTGCTGCTAAGAAGGAGCCAGCTGAGCAAAGCTTCTTCATCCATCTGCTGAACAGAGAGTCCCAGGCGATCGACTGTTTTGGAGAGCATGTGTTTGCCTCAGCTACCTTTGGACTGAGAGCAACTAATTACTTGGCCCATTTTACCCGGCTTTAGAGGGATTTGGTCTTGGAGCTTACCACTTCCCTGTTAGAGTTGTTGCCTCCAGAGAGTCTCAAACTAGTCTCTCCAAGGCTGTCTTCTCTAATGTGTTTGGCTAATGCTTTGATGAGGTTGATCTCCAATACTGTGGAGGCCACCTCTCTAGCACCAGGCACTGTCATTGTTATGCGACAGCATCCCTGGCTTTACCTCTGCAGGTTTTTCGAACCTTTTAAGGCATCTTTCATTAACTCCCCCTTTGATGGTTCCACCTTGTTTGGACTATCTGTTAAGGAAACCTTAACCTGCAGTGAGCAGGAAGGCAAGGCTCTTACTGCAGTAGGGATCAAGTTTTCTACTCCCCAGTGGTCCTTTTGTAAGACCCAGAGAAGAAGTAAGAAAGTGTGGTTCCAAAAAACTCTGTCTTCGTTCAGGATGCTTCCCTGGAATTCTCTTCCGCAGGCTGGGGGAGGGGATTCAGTGGCAGATGCTGCCCCAGGGGCAAAGGGGGGTCTGTAGAACCAGGGTTCAGTGGCAGATGCTGCCCCAGGGGCAAAGGGGGGTCTGTAGAACCAGGGTTCCCAGGAACCTTTCTCAGAGAAGCCCTTTCAGCATTCCTGAAATACTTCCCAACTGTCCTGCCCTGGAGGCAGTCTAGGGTTGACTCTCCCTTCACCCACTAGCCTGGACAAGTATCACCTCCGATCAGTGGGTGCTAAAAAGTATTTCCAGTGGTTTTACTCCATTCCCTTCTCTCAGCCCTGTCCAGTTTGGACATTTCTCCTGGACATTCCACCCCGCCAAAGGGAGTTGGCCTATTTCGAGGTTCAAGACCTTCTTTGAAAAAGAGCCATCCAAGAGGTCCCAATAGGACAATGAGGGTCTGGAACTTACTCTTGCTTCTTTTTGGTGCCAAAGAAGATCTGGGACCTGTGTCCGATTCTGGACCTCTGCAAGCTAATTCTGTGTGTGAAGTCCAAGTTCCAGATGGTCACTGTTTAGTCCATTCTGCCTCTCTTGTGCAAGGACATTGGATGTGCTCAGTGGATCTCAAGGACGCATACTATCATATAAAAATCGGCAGATGCACCAGGAGACGCATACTTTCAGTTAGGGGCCAATCATTACCAGTTCAGAGACCTGCCCTTTGGACTCACCACAGCCCCCCGGGTGCTTACCAAATGCATGGCAGTGATGTCAGCTCATCTCTGGCTGCAAGGTTTCCAAGTTTTTCCATACCTGGATGATTGGCTCCTCATGGCTTCCATGAGGCATCAGCTATCGATGGCCACCAGGTATGCCCTCAGCCTTTTCCAGCATCTAGGTATCACAATGAATTTTCCCAAGTCCATTCTCTTTCCGTGCCAAAACTTTGAAAAGCAAACAAACAGCTGCAGTGAAGATTCTCTTCTCCCAGCTCTGGCACACAATGACATCACATCTAGGTCAGATGACTTTGGCATAACATGCATTCAGAATTCTCTTTACTGAGAACATGTACATTTGGTCAGCAGAAAGAACACTGTTTGACATTCAAACATCTTGCATAAATCAGAGTGATAATCGAGACATAAACTTGTTTACAAAATTACAGCTAGTCATGCTAACATATGTAACGGAGGGCAATTTACAAAACTTCAGCCAGTCATGCTAGCACAGATGATATCTAGTATCCTCACACATGGATCCCCACAAAATATCTGTAGTATGATCCCAGTTATTCTTATTAGGGGTAATGTATAGCTATCAACCATGGGATGGGTAAGGCCTATTTCTAACCAAATGTGTTGGGTTAAATCAAGTACTAAAATGGAAGTTGTCTAGGTTTAAAATGGTCCACAAGGGCCGTTTAGCCTAGTCCTTAACTATGAACCTGTAAGTCTTTTAGGGTGTTTCCCATGATTTTTAGTAGTCAAGTGGGTTTGAAAATTGTTTTAACAAGAAGTAACGCTGCTCCAAATTTTTTTGTTCCAACCTGTTGTCAGCAAATATTTGGCATTGTTGAGCAGTACGCACAGGCTAGTACATTGCATTTTTGAACCAAGTTTCTGTGGTAGCATATCTGGGTTAACCTGGCAAGTAATCATCACAGCATTCCAATGCTTGTAACTCTCAATTATTTTTTACTTATTGGTTTTAACATTTTTTTGTCTTAATGTCCCTTTACTCTCACTTATCTTTCTAGGTGGGACAAGAAGGGAGCACATTGGTCATGTACCCCTCTGTGTTCCCCATTCCCTGGAATGTTAGAAACCTTTTGCTCAGCTGAGTGCATGCAGTCGTGGGTAACACTTTCCTCCTGTGCACACAAGCACAGCTAACTCTTTCTGCAAGTTTACATGTGTCACAGGAGAGAGTGGGTCTTTTGAAAAGCCTGAGATGCCTTTTAATGTATTTTTTTTAAACACCTTTATTGAATTATCAGTTGTGATGCAGGCAGACTTGCATTTATATAAAGTAAACAAACCGTTTTACATTTAGAAACATTATATGTCACATATTTTTCTGTACAATAAAATCAAGCCAACATTACGTACATTGTTCACTTCCTGCCTTCTGTTAAACCTTATTCATTCTTCAGAACATTTTCGTGCATGTATTGTTCCCACAATTTCTATTTTTTTTCTATGTAATTTGCTCCTACCCTTTTCAAAAGATTCTACTTCCTGTGCTTTACAATATTAACTACTAAAAATACTGCTGGTTTAAACTTTGATTTTCTAGTAATTTTTCTGTTTTGGCAGCCCCTTAAATTAAATTTAACAATGTCATACTATGTCTAGGCAATTCAGATCCTGTATCCCAGCTCAAAAAAATAATTTCCTCAGATTTGCTCACCCAGTATTTCTGATAGAGTACTGTGCAGGGAATTTTTAAAGTCCAACTTATTACACTCTGAAAACTTATGCTCCTCTTTTTCCCATCACTCCTCCAACATGCGCCCCATATTAAATGTTTTCCCCAGCTCTGTAAAATTAATTACAGTAATGACATCCAACAAATGTACTTAGTCCAACGTTAATTATCACATTTATCAAGTGTATTCCAACAACTGTGGGGTTTAATACTTTTATGTGAACTATTTATAAATATCAAAACTTATGTACACAGTCATCAAATGGGAAATTTATGTGAATTCTATTTGTAATTATGTGTGGAGCATTTCTCCTCAGGCCTCTGCTTAAAAGGGGTAGGCTTGTCTGCCCAGTCGGACTGTCTCGGAAAACAAATAGAATCAGTAAGTAAATTAAAATGAATATGTTCTAATGCACTAGAATAAAAGGACAGAGGTGTGATGGAAGCTGTATGTAATGTAAGTAGATAAAAAGAAAATGTTATTGTGATCCTTTTCATTGTTATTAATATATGCAAGTTCATGTTACAAAACAATATGATGAATAAATGAAATTGCAAAATAAATAACTTCATGACAAAGTCAAAAGAATGGTGGGGGGGTCAAAGGTCCAAAGTCATGGACAATTTTTGAATATTCTAGTTCACTTGAACAACAGCTTTTATATCAGTATGCACTTTTAATCAGTGACATTAAAAATTAGACTGTCATTATTGAATGACCGTATCCCTCAGTGATTTACCAGAAAATGAAATAATTTTGTAAGGGATGGGGCAAAAATATGAGGCAAAAGTCTGGGATGTCCTGCAAAATCAGAGAGACGCAGTTGAGAAGCATACTTGGTCATATACTTAGCTCTGACCTGTATAACACGGACTTGACAATGTACAGTGACAACATGTTCTTTATTAATGCTAACCGTTCTTCGCTGCCTTACAGGGCACTCTAGTCTGATTTTTAACTCCTTGTGGAATAGAATCTCTGAAAATAAGAGCTGTATTAATGCAAATAAATCTGCTGTGACATTATTTCCTACCCTCAAAAGATTGATTGCAACAAATTCTTTTTGATCTCACTAGCTGATCCTCTTGGTTACATAATAAACAATGTTTCTGAACATGGATACCTAGGTCTTCTTGTGGAGATAGTTTTATGATCATATCTAGTCAAGTACTGCAGTGACTAAAAGTTACATACACATTTTAAGATTTTCTCTCATTTGAGGGTAAAGGGCCATTAGCCATAGCCACATTTGTACCTAAACTAAAACATGCTCTGCCTGTTCTCTATCTAAACTCCTCTTCCAGTACCTTCTTACTCCAAATTATTGTTGATAATATATGCAAACTTGTCTTATTAACCAATCCAAGGATCCACAATTATCTACATTTACAAAAGATAAAACTGGCTGCTCAACAATTTGTCAACTCTAATCTTAGTTATTAAATCCACGAACTTGCCTTTTGCTTTCTTTAAAAATTCTGTGAGCTTACAACAATTAATGAAAACTTCTTAATGTATTTAAACCTCCTTTTGTGACGGTTGTTGGTGGGAAACTATTCTGCAAAATATTGAACAGAATAAGCTTTGCCTTTTGGAACAGTCTACCTATAAAAGTAAAACAGAAACAAACACTGCAAGCCTTCCAAGTAAAACAAGACTTTTTGCTAATGGAATATAAATATATTTAGTTTAGGAATTCTGAATAAACATGGACTTTAATATTCCTGGACTTATTTTTTCTTTACTAAAGTATTGTGCATTCGTAAGAAATGGTACATTGTATTTAACTCCCTGTAAATATCTGTTCTTGTTAATTAATGATCTGTATACAGTCCTGTTATTATATGTTCCTGTTGTATATTCGTCTTCATTTGTCATGTTTGTGTTGTGATTTTGCTATTCTAGTTTTTCATCCTACTTTGATACAACTCTGTCATTCATCATTTTGTTTTTTTCTGTTGCTATTTCTTGTTTTGCTTATTTCCCTGTAAACTAGTGTAACCTTTTAAAATCTGTTTTCTTCACTTTTGAGCATCGGCTCTGGCTAAAAAGGGCCTTGTGGCCAGTCCACCAACCAGGTTAACAAGTAAAGCAACAAACAGAGCTGCTAAGTCTTGGTTATCCAAAGGACCAGGTGTCTGTACCATTGAGGGATTAGAAATGACACTACCAAAGATGTTGTAGAGGCTGTGTGAAGGAGCATCTGTGGTGTGTTTTGGATGATGTACAACCAGGTGCCAGGAGTTTGAAAATACCACAGGCGTGCACATGGAAATGTGGGAAAAAGATTTGCTTTTATACCAAAGCATAGCAGCTGCCTGTAGTGTGCAAGACTGAAAAATGACTTGTGAGGTGGGGGACTTATGGCAGGTGCCAAAGTTTGCTGCTTTAAATATTTTGCTTATGATTTGCATGGAGCATTTACATCTGTACTTGTGTACTTCAACCAGATTTGCACAACTCTTTCGCAAAAGAGGTTCATGAATTTGTGCTGGAGGAGTTCAGCAGAAGCCAGGCTGAGGTGCAGAAGATTCTACATGATGTGGACCGGCCGCAGAGTGACATGAGTCCTGTGAAGCTGCGCTGCCAAGCTAATGCTGCCTGTGTTGACTTAATGGTGTGGGCCGTTAAGGATGAGCAAGGTAGGTCAAGCAGTGCTTAACTGTCCATCTTTGGTTTGACTTGTTTTATGGAAAATGCAGTGTAAATCTTCATTTTGGCAGCATTTGTACTTTAATGAGCACAAAATTGTTTAGGAAATAAGGAGAAATGGTACTAGGTAAGTAATAAAGGGGGCCATATGATGACTAAGTCATATACCCCTTTAAGAAGATACTCATAAAAGTTGTTGCTATGGTTTTCAAGCATTTAATAGTGCTAACCTTCCAGAATGAGCAGGTCCAGGTGCAAGTATACTTGATTTCATCTTGCCAACATTTCTAGCATAAAGGTGACAAATTATTACATCCCCATTCCACTGTATGGGACCATGAACAAGAAACTGGGCAGAAATGTGATGAAAGATGTATGCTATTGAAGTGCAAATACTATTGTGTATGTGCTAAGACGGAGATTGCTGTGTATCAGAGAATTCTCTTTTTTCTATGGTACTGTGATATGCAAGTTGCTATATTCAAGTGGGAAAGGGGATGTGGGGGAATAGGGGGACAAAGCCTTCCTTTTTCTGCAGAAACATGTTAGAAGTTGTACAGCAAGTTTCAGTGCTCCTTGAAGTCACAGTTCTAAGTGTTGATTTCTGGTGTGTTGCATCTCTGTCATGGAGTGTGTTTGTGCAGTACTGTTAGTGTGACATATTTAATAGAGCTTTGTGAAGAAATGTGGTGATTTGTTTGAGTGTCTTTGGCTCTCTCTGACTATTGTTATCCCACCTTCCTATCCCTTCAAATTACCTTTCTTTTCAGCCCATCATCCTTGGCCTTTTTCTCCTTACATCATCCCATTGGGGAGTCCTTTCTTTTCAGTAAGGATTTGCCTTAGTGAAGCTGTGTAACTTGTTGGCTAACAGTGGAAAAAGAAAGTGTGGAGTAGTTTGACTCCTACACTTCTGAATGGGCACTTTTTGTTTGGCTTTGCTTTCTGTAGTCACAAATCAGGACACTGCGGACAGAAGGCATGCATTACCAGACACCTTTATGCGTTTTCACAAACCCAGCCTGGCTACTGTACATGTGTACTAGGCATGCCATAGTGCTTTGCCAGTCTTCTGTTTCAACTGGTACTTGTCTTTTCAGCAGATGGCTCTCAAGTAGTGAATCTAAGCAACCACCTTTCTCTTCACGGGGAAGGGCACCCTGATGTTTTCCACGTAAAGCTGGAGAAAGTTGTCAGGGCATTCAAAAGAACAAAGGTCTGGGCAGAGGAATGTAATAGTTCCTTTCATTCCAGTAATTTATTTAAGATAATTGTTAACTGGATAGGTACTCTGATCCAAGGACCTTTTTCAGGTATAACCTGAGCCAAAAGATAGACATCATTTTGCAGTGTTTTCAAGTTTATCAAACATTTAGACCATGTTTTGACACTAATACAAAGAATACAAACAATGTCTTTGAATACACAGATGTGTTGTCTTTTTGCAGAAGCCTGACTACAGGAACAATGTATGACGGCAAACGAATTGGAAGATAAGTTGTTCAAGGAACCAAGTAATACATTCTAGGATGAAAATCTTTAATCCATGCCCCTAAAAATGTAATAATTCCAGTTTGTATGGACAATTTTAGAAGAGCCATAAACAACTAAACCTGAGTTTGGCCTTTCAAGGGTAGGCCATTGTTCTTGGTAAGGACAGGTGCAGGATCTGAATGATTAATTATTTACTACAGGTGGAACAGTCATGGGGTAAGAGTGTAAAAATAAACCAGGAGAGGATAAGTGAGGCATCAGCCGTAACAGGCAACCACTTGGCCATTTCCAGTGTGAGACGGCAGTGTTAATGCCTGTCAATGAGAGAGAAAAATCTACATTTTTTGTAGCTGTTTGGATGACATTTAAACAATGAATGCAATAACTGGGCGTATGTACTCTGTTTTAGGGAAGAAGGCAATTGCAGTTAAAACAGATCTTGTTTGAAAGATAAGCAAGTCAGAGATTTTGTAAGAGTCTTTTACCTTTTTGAGGGCAATACAATAAGTTGCCTTTGTGATGATTAAAGTAAAGTGTAGGTTTGCACCCAGCCAAACATACTTGTGAGTTTCTGATTGCTTAATTTATATTTTTTTAGAGGCTCAAGGAATTGTTGGATTTGGATGCCTTGAGTCTTTAACCCCTTTATTGAATTATCACTTGTGACATAGGCAAACGTGCATTTATCTATATAAAAGTAATTAAACCGTATAACAAGTTCACATTTGTAAGCATTATACATGACATATGTAACATAATCATCCCAGCATTACATAAATTGTTCAGTTCCTGCCTTCTCTTAAACCTCATACCTCATCTAAAACATTTTTTTCTGCATGTATTATTCCCACAATTTCCAATTTTTGTCTGTGTAATTTACATTTTTTTAATGACCCCACTCCTGTTTTTTTATCTCTGTTAAACATTTCTCTACTTCATGAATGGTTGCTTTAGACTTAGATTTCCATTTTCTACTAATTGTTTTTTGGTAGCTACCAGAATTAAGCTTAACAAATCCTTACTACAGCTGGGCAATTTGGATCCTGTATCCTAGCTCATAAGTCATTTCCTTAGTTACACTCATTTACTTGCCCAGTATTCTTGGACACCTTGAGTCTTTGGGTCATTCCGATGAGCATACTTGCAGATCTTGAAGTGATACTTGTGAACTTTCTTGAATGCCTTTCCATACTTTGAATAAGTCTTCCAGAAGGCCTGCTTGGATTGAAACAGTACTCCTTCCTTCCTGTTTAAAAATCAAACAGGCCATCTACATATCTGATTGTGTGCTGGTTATAGTTTGGTTTTGAGGCCATTTTTAAATTGAGAGGAAAGTAAAGGGCTAAGAACTGATCCTTGAAGGATGTCAGCTTTGAAGGCTCCTAGGCCAAGATAGTATGTCATTTTATGGAGAGTCAGAGGTTCAGTTGTGGATATAGCACCTAAGCCATGACAAGAGGGCCTTTATCCAAACCAAGGTTTGTAGCTTTCTGTGTAGAAGAGGGTGAGAGGGTTTGATACTGTTTATTTAGCTGCATTTCTGGTTTGCTGAAGGTACTGTGAGAGTACTGCTGGTGTGTGATTGCACTGCATTTTTCTCACCCACCCAGTCCCCGCTGTGCTCTCAAACTTGGTGGCTTTTGAGTTGCTGTCCACTACTGAATATTTGACTTTGGAATGTTCTCCTATTCTTATCTCATCTTGTCTGCTGCTGCTACTGGGTACTGAAAGATCAAACTGGGAAGGCCCGACCTTTATACTTTTAAAGCTTGTTACCCTCTGTGCGCACTGCACTATTAACTTCTTTTTTCCATCTTCCTTTTAAAGTATGTAACATGTGGGACTAGACTACCAATCACTGGAAAGCCTAGGAACTGCTTCTCAGCAATCAGCTTCTGAATAGTGCATCTGTTTTGCTCCTGGTGAGAAAAGGAAAAGTGGGCCATAATTTTCTAGCCTTTCTAGAGATTACCATTCACTGAAAACTGCGTCTTAGGAGCCAACTTGGCATTAATGCTACTGTGACTGGTGAGAGAAGGCACAGAGGGGTATTGATTCCTACTGGTCTGTGCTTGGGCAGTGTTTATGGTATTTAACTAAGTGGTCTGGTTGCAGGTTTGGTGCGAGTCTCTTCAGGCTTTTGTGCAGCTTGGCAGTCTGGTATGTCCAGCTGCTGTAGGTTCTATCTAGGGTATCTACTAAGAGAGCAATAAGCAAGTATAATGAACCTTGTAACAAATGTGTTAATACTTCTCAGAAACCATCTTGGGATTAATTCTGTTTTTTACTTCTAGTGAGAGAAGGAGCTAAAGATTATTGATTTCTTAGTTGCAAGCAGCTGTGTTGAAACAGCTTTATCTTCACTACCAGACAGATGGATAATACATCCAGTAATCAACTTCAGACTTCATAAGCATTATTTTCCCCTTCAGCCCATATTTTTAAATAACTGGAAGCATGGATATACACTTTCCAGTTGTCTTTGTAGCTAGCTTGGATGAAATGGGGCTCCGTAGACAATGTAGTAATTGTCTCATGTTTACTGGCAGCCACCTTCCCTTCTACGTAATTGAACTGACAGTTCTAAGACATGCAGTTGTATAATGCTACTAGAGGCAAAACTCACCCATGAGGACTCTACAAATAGGTTGTCAGTACCACAAAACACCACACAAAACCTATCACACACAGATTAGACCAAACACACAAACGTATATATGCCGAGGCTTTTAAAAGTAACCTATCTGAACCAGAAAGGCTTCCTAAATGCAACCTAAGCAACACCCTCAGAAATCTCACAAACCCGCAACATAAGCAGCACCCACCTTGAAACACGTACCTAAGGGTCACAGTGTCATTTTTTTAAACAAGAAACATCTTTATCAAATGATCATGTATGACCTAGGCAATCATACATTTATCGAAATTAAAACAAACCATATTGACATAATTTTAGTTGCAAACATTATACGTCACAAGCCATTTTGACATAATTGTAATTGCAAAAGTTATACATCATTTATAATCTGTTCAGTCATTGTCAGTCAGACATTACATAGCTTGATCAAATCCTGCTCTTCCTCTGCATGTATAGTTCCCACAATTCTCATTTTTTATGTAATTTGCTCTCCTACCTTTTTCTAAAAATCACAATTTCAGTTGTCTTACCTCTGCTACTATTTTCACTACTTCTAGTAAGTTTGGTTTAGACTTTGATTTCCATTTTCTAGCAATTGCTTTTTTGGTAGCCCCCATAATTAGTCTCAGCAAGGCTTTACTATGTGTAGGCAATTCTGATTCTGTATCATAGCTCAAAAAAATGATCTGCTTATTTACACCAATTTGCTCACCCAGTATCTCTGATAGAGCAGTCTACAGGGAATCTTTAAAGTCTTTCAACTGATTACACGCACAGCAAACTAATGGGTATAGTATTCTCATCCTAAGGGGTGGTGAAAGCCACACACACTCTGACTAGGCTTATAAATGCCCTAGGGCAGATAGCCTAGTATGAACCTATGAACCTACCTGAACCAGAAAGGCTTCCTAAATGCAACCAAAGCAACACCCTCAGAAATCTCACAAACCCGCAACATAAGCAGCACCCACCTTGAAACACGTACCTAAGGGTCACAGTGTCATTTTTTTAAACAAGAAACATCTTTATCAAATGATCATGTATGACCTAGGCAATCATACATTTATCGAAATGAAAACAAACCATATTGACATAATTTTAGTTGCAAACATTATACGTCACAAGCCATTTTGACATAATTGTAATTGCAAAAGTTATACATCATTTATAATCTGTTCAGTCATTGTCAGTCAGACATTACATAGCTTGATCAAATCCTGCTCTTCCTCTGCATGTATAGTTCCCACAATTCTCATTTTTTATGTAATTTGCTCTCCTACCTTTTTCTAAAAATCACAATTTCAGTTGTCTTACCTCTGCTACTATTTTCACTACTTCTAGTAAGTTTGGTTTAGACTTTGATTTCCATTTTCTAGCAATTGCTTTTTTGGTAGCCCCCATAATTAGTCTCAGCAAGGCTTTACTATGTGTAGGCAATTCTGATTCTGTATCATAGCTCAAAAAAATGATCTGCTTATTTACACCAATTTGCTCACCCAGTATCTCTGATAGAGCAGTCTACAGGGAATCTTTAAAGTCTTTCAACTGATTACACTCACAAAAAATATGTTCCCAGTTTCCTTTTTCTTCTCCATCACACCTCCAACATTTGCTGTCCACCTGAGAGAAGATTTTTTGGAGTCCATTGGGACATAAAAATACCTATGTAAACACTTCCAAGCAAAGATCCTAAATCTTCTAGACTTTGTTGCATATTTGGGAGACATACATATATCCCCCCATTGTTTCTTTTTGAATTGCTTATCCACTCTCTTCCCCCAGTCCTTTCTAAACTCCTCTAATTGATTCTTTTATTTAGCATGAAATATTTTGTATGCTGTACTAATTATTCTTTTTTTTAACAGCAGCTTTTTGTCTAGATTCTACTAAAAACTCTACCAGTGCTGGTCTTTCGCTTAGGATCCCCCTGATGTTCATCGTGTTACCCTGCTGCAGTCATCACACTTGGGTTATCCTGCCGTCAGGCAGTCCTGCAGTCGGCCCGAATTCCAACGTCTTGGTCTGGCGTCGGTTGCTGTCGCTTCTTCCCTGACGTCAGAGCGCCAGGGGTATATCAGAGGCATCCGACGCCATTTTCTCCAGTCTTTCTTGCCGCGTGGTGCCGGAAGCAGAAGCAGTTCGCAAGTGCCGGTTGGCCGACACCTGAGATTTTCAAATCGAGTTTCAGTCCGAAGTCTTCAAAGCTAAGTACCCCTTTGGGGAACCTTTTCTTGCCTTAGTCCCATGTCAGAAAAAGTTAACAATTGCATTTCTTGTGGGAAGCAAATACCTCATAAGGACTTTCATTCTTTTTATATAACTTGCCTAGGCCCAGACCACAACGTCACTGGTTGTCTGTTTTGTGCTAGGTTCAATAAGCGAACTATGAAGCGTCGCTTTGATTTCGCATGACACTGCTTCAGTAGAAAATTTAATTATACTATGCCGTCGGAGCAACCGACTACCGGCGTGCATTAAAAAACGCAAGGATAAGGACAGGCAGCCTAAATCCAAGCCAGGCTCCGAGGCCTCGGCTGGGCCAGTCGCCGGTTCTCCGGTTCTCAGTGAAGTGCCTATGCAGCCCCTGGCTACCGCTGAATTGGATCCCCAGACCGCATCAGATCCCCCAGCAGAGATTTCTAGGCCGACGCAGCCATTTTCCTTAGGCCCTCCCGACGACATTGCAGTAGGGGAAGCCGGTGCTGCAGAAACATCTTCGGTTTCTGAAGGTGTCTTCAGACCGACTACCCTCACCATAAAATCTTATGCTAAGCTTAAGACTCCTCTAAAACCTAAAAAGCCTACACTTCATTCTCCAGGTCAAGGCCCTATGCCTAAGAAACAGATGCTTGAAATGGCTGAAGATTTGATTTATTTGATCAGGGGTTCCCAACCCCCCCACCGACAAAAGGCCTAGACAAGAGTAAGATTATGCCTCCTCTGATCAGGTGTCTGTTTCCTCAGGCTCCTCTGAGGAACAGGATTACTCCTTTCCCCCCTTATGAAGATTCTGATGCTGAAGACTCCATTCCCTCAGCTTCTCCCCCTGAAGACTACTCCTTTGGGGAACCCTTACACACCATGAGGGAACATTTCCACTGGGAAGGTCAGGACTACTCTCACTCAAAGAAAAGGCTCAGAGAGTTTCTTTTACTCCCCCAGTGCAGACCACTTGCTATCCCCCCCAGTTTTGGACATAGTGGATGATGTTTTCTTAGAATCTAGTCTAAATCCAGATTCTCTGTCTCTTGCTCCAGCCAAACCAGATAGGTATTATAGGTTCATAGGTTCATACTAGGCTATCTGCCCGAGGGCATTTACAAGCCTAGCCCATAGTTTTGTGGCTTACGCCACCCCTTTAGTATGGGGAACTATACCCATTATTTTGCTGTGCCTCTGTCGAGCAGTGACACTGAGGTAATCCCTGGGGTATATCTGCGATCTCCCATCCATTGGTCAAGATTTCTCTTGAACAAGGCCAGCGAGGTGCTCTGC
This sequence comes from Protopterus annectens, assembly GCF_019279795.1. Lineage (NCBI taxonomy): Eukaryota > Metazoa > Chordata > Ceratodontiformes > Protopteridae > Protopterus > Protopterus annectens. The sequence continues at coordinate 775,800,177 of NC_056733.1, forward strand.
CTCACATATACCGGGATTTTGTTCCACAGCATAGGGAGTCTTTGGGTGATGAATCTATCCTCCAGCACGTCCTATTAATAGCCGTGTCGAGGTTTAAGTCTCCCGCCCTTGTGGCTCTGACGGATCTAGATTTTTTGAGGTGAAGCATATTCATCAAATCTGGGTTTGACATGGCCTTGTATGTTAGGCAAAGGTCACCTCTGAGCAAGCGGTAGGCGACTGAATAGAGCTGGAGTTCTTTCAGTCGGGCAGCATAGGACAGATGTTTGAGACCCTTTATCCTTTTGGTGAGGAACTTTGTGGCCTCTCCAGCTGCTGCAAGTGTCGGGTCAGATACATTCGAATGGGGCATTGTACTCAATCATTGGTCTGATGAGTGATGAGTAAAGGGAGACTATGACCTCCCTTGATCTAGATGAGAATCCCTTCATGATAAGGTGGGCAATGTAGAAGGTTTTCCTAACTACTTTAGCTACATGGGTGTCGAATGACAGACTACTGTCAACCTGGGTCCCCAGGTCCCTGATAACTTCTTCTGTGCTCAGTGGATTGCCACCTATTTGGTAGCTAGGGGTAACCTTGTTTTTCCCGAAGGGTATGACTATGCATTTTTTGGCATTTAACTTTAGGCCATGGCTCTGGCACCAATTATCCATTTCTGTGAGACCCTTCTGAAGGATATCTGTGTCAGAAGTGTTTTCTACTATGGCGCCCAGTTTGCAGTCATCTGCAAACTTTGTCAGCCATAACCTCCTGTGTTTGCTTGTACTTGGGAAAAGTAGATGCCAAACAAGAGTGGGCCCAGGACTGAGCCCTGTGGTACACCACTTGTGACAGGCTTTGAGTCTGACATGGCGCCAGCAACTCTGACCCTGTGGGTCCTGTCACTCAGCCAGTTTGCAACCCATCTTGTGATGTATGGGTTAACATTTAAGCTGATGAGTTTTCAATGATACCCGAGTGGGGTATTGTATCAAGGCCTTCGCCAGATCGAGGTAGGCTGTATGGACTGCCTTTCCCTCATCAATGGCTTTGGTGACTGTTTCAAAAAGTCAACCAAGTTTAGAAGGCATGATCTGCCTTTGACAAAGCCAAACTGGGATGGATCCAAAGTCTGCAAATTCCCTATGTCTTTATTTATGAGGTCCATTATGATCCTCTCCATGGCTTTGCAGATAAGGCTTGTCAAGCTAATGGGCCGGTAATTTCAGGGTCGGTGGAGGCACGCCTTTGTGAAATGGGACCACAGTTGCAGTGCGCCACCCCTGGATACGCATCCAGAGGTAAGACTATGATTAAACAGCTGTCCTAGCTGTGGGTTTAGTTCTCGTTGAGTTCGTGGAGCACACAGCCGGGGACACCATCAGGTCCCATGGATGCTGTGTTTTTGCTTTGGAGAGAGCAGTTCTCACTTGGGCGTTGGAGATGTTTGGGGGGCTGCACCGCTGGTATAGATATCTCTCCTTTGGGGAGGGGGAGAAGTTTGCACTGAACCTGTCAGCCAGTATGTTGGCAATGTCTGTAGGATCAGTAATCTTCACATTATTTTGAACTAGTTCTGAGCATATCTGGGAGTTTCCTCCCAGGTTTCTAACATAGCTAAAGAAGGCCTTATGATTGTCTTTTGAGTCTTTAGCTATTTTTCTCTCAAAAATTTGCTTTGGATGATTTTATGAGAGCTCTTAGTTTTTACTTATAGTGATCAAGGGTGTCTTACCTTTTAAGGATTTTGCTCTATCTTGTAGTAGCTTCCTTTTGTTGTAGAGTTTGTTTATGGCTGGGGTCCACCAGACTGGACGCTTGCCTTTGGTACAAAGAGTCTTTGTTTTGCTTGGGATTGCCTTATCCATGCAGTCCTGCAGGTGCTGGTAGAAGGCATTTGTAAGTGATTCAGCGGCTTGAGTACTGTTGTCCACCGGCTTGGGGGCCTTAGACACTAGTCTTTAGAAGTGTGAAGTCGGCTGGAAGTTCTTTACTGTGGTCTTTTTTATTTCAGGTGGGGTGGGATGAGGACCCTCCAGCGAGATTAGTTTGTGATCTGATCTCACCAGTGAGGGTATACTTCGGTGTTGAACATTGTGCTCCCATGTTCGTGATGATGAGATCAAGTATGTTTTCTCCTCTTGTGGGATGGTGACTAGTTGTTCCATGGCATTTGAGTTTATGAATTCCAGGAACTTTTGGGCTAGGGTGTTTGGGCTTGAGTAGTCTCCCAGTCTATATTAGGGTAATTGAAGTCACCTAGTATGATGGTGTTTGGTGATACATTTATCCCTCTAGTGTTTTCAGGAAGGCCATGTGGAGGTTCCTGAGTTTGTGAGGGTGGCCTGTAACATGCTACAATTTGCAGAGCAGTCTTGCCTATGGTTAATTGCACCTGGATGGTCTCCGATGCATGCGTGCGTTGCCACCAGTCTTGAGGTGTGGGTGTCCTTGATGAATATGGATACCCCTCCTTTCTTGGTGTTGTCAGGATTTTGGGGCCGGAACGCATGATATGAGGTAAAACCTGATAGTGCTGGGGTGCTCTCAGGAGCCTTGAACCAGGTTTCTGTCACAGCACAGACATCGATGTTCTCCATACTGAGAAGGGCCTCGAGTGCGTGCATTTTGAGATTTAAACTTCTGGCATTGAGCAGCATTACCCTTAGTTTTTTCCTTTTTGTGTTCTAGGGTGGTAGGTTTAGAATTTGAGCCTTGCCTAAAAAGGCACTATGGGGTGGCAAGAGCCTTTGCCAATATCCGGAATCCCAGGGTGACAGGTGCAAGCCGTCCCTTGCAAAGCAGCGTGGCTTGTCCAGCATGTCATCCCAGGCAGACTGACATTGATCCCCTTTGAATGACACCAGAGTTTAAGCCAATTGTTAAAGCTGATCATCTTATCTCTGTATTGTGGCATCATTCTTGGTGAAGGTAGGATACTGCTCAAGGTCAGGGTCATACCTGCCTGGGCTACATAATCAGAGAGCTCCTCAATGTCTCTTTTCATGTAGTCCAAGGAGGTCGTCTCAGGTTTACACCAGCGTGGACAATGACTGAGTCGTATTTGTACCTGCTGTTGAGAGACCTGAGTGCTTGCGTTATGTGATGGATTCTAGCGCCCGACAGGCAGCTTACTGTGACCTTCTCCTTACTCTGTCTGGTGAGCGGACGCCAGTGTGTCTGACTATGGAGTCACCAATGACTAGTGTGTCTGGCATTGTGTTTGGCCTTAAGGGCTGTGACTGTTTGACACTCTGACTGTGAGGTCTATGTGTTGCAGGTGTTTTGTTCTGAGGTGGTGGTTGTTTGGGTGTCTGCTTTGGTGGCCTCTGCTGTTTTGGTAGATTTTTGATCAGAGCCTCAGTATGTCTTTGTGTGTTTATGTGTATGATTTGAGGTTGTGATGGTACTATGTGAGACTGGGTCTATAGTGTGTGTGGTAACCTTCTCCTCCTGACTGGTCTTGCCAGTCCTATGTTGAGAGAGCTCAGCCTCCAGTTTGGCGTATAGTTGCATCTCTCACATGTATTTGTGTTTTGTGGGAGGAGGAGAGGGTTGTCTGTGTACATGAGGCAATTGTAACATTGCCTCAATATTCCCAGGTTCACCAGCTGAGCAGGAGAGGACACTAGCAACTGATCCCTCGACATGCTAGAAGGACTAGACAAAAAAACTTTAAAAGAGATTCCGGGGGATGTGGGTGACCGAGAAATGGGGGTTTGCCTTTTTGGGGTGCTGTCTATAAGAGTGCCGTATCAAGGTAATAAGTACTGTAGGAGCAAGTGCTAGGTTTAACAGATAGAGAATGGTCTACTTGGAGTCAAGTAGAGATGATCTTTTAGTTATAGGATACGCTGATTAGATCAGTAGTATAGTTCGAGGAAGGTAGTTTTAAGGGAAAATTTGAAGAGTGGACTTTAGGTAGCCCGAGTAGTTTAAACTTGCTTAACCGGCGCTGCCCTAGTGTGCAACAGCGGCAACTCCGAGCTAAATCGCGCTAAAGCGTGCTTTATAGCAGGGGGCTGGAAAAGACAGGAAATTACCCAAAATGGCCAATAAACTACAAGTTACTGCCTTAAACCACTCCTCTGAGGACAAACAGGCAGCTCAGTACTCCCTACTCCCACTAGTGAGTAAAGAAACTACCCCTTGACCAAACAAGGAAAATGGAGAAACACAGGAACCAAGACAAAGCCCAGGGATCAGCAAATCTGATCACTGGAACAAACTATTAGGAAAGTATGGAAAACAAGAGTATTTTTTTTGTTTTTTTTTTTTCAAGTTTTTTTCAGATAGGCAGAAAATACAATAAATGCTGTATGTTTCGACTAATTGCTATCAAAAGCTAGTACACTTGAGTGTATTAGCCTGTTTAACTTTTAAGCAAAACTTAAACAAGCAAGTGCAACAAACAATTCAAGCTATTAAAAAACAGTAAAAAACAGGTAGTAACAGAATAAAACACGCTGAAATAGCAATCGAAACGCTTAAAAAAGACGAAAATCCAGAAAAAAATACTTAGATTCTGGAAACTTTGTCTTTTCTGGTCTCTGCCGCTCTAGGAACTCTGCTGGACACCACGAGGAGCTGTGCTGAGTTCTCTATAGCCAGAAAAGCCCGCCAAAGCCTGCTTTATAGCAGGGGGCTGGAAAAGACAGGAAATGACCCAAAATGGCCAATAAACTACAAGTTACTGCCTTAAACCACTCCTCTGAGGACAAACAGGCAGCTCAGTACTCCCTACTTTCACTAGTGAGTAAAGAAACTACCCCTTGACCAAACAAGGAAAATGGAGAAACACAGGAACCAAGACAAAGCCCAGGGATTAGCAAATCTGATCACTGGAACAAACTATTAGGAAAGTATGGAAAACAAGAGTATTTTTTTTGTTTTTTTTAAGTTTTTTTTTTTCAGATGGGCAGAAAATACAATAAATGCTGTATATTTCGACTAATTGCTATCAAAAGCTAGTACACTTGAGTGTATTAGCCTGTTGTTTAACTTTTAAGCAAAACTTAAACAAGCAAGTGCTACAAACAATTCAAGCTATTAAAAACAGTAAAAACAGGTAATAACAGAATAAAACAGGCAGAAATAGCAAACGAATAGAGTGCCTGACTCTCACAAATTCCTTTACAGAAGCCCTGCTGCTGATCCAGAGACAATCTCCCAGGGTCCCAAAGGGGCTAAGGCTTCTATGGCTAAAAATCCTGTACCCTTAGAAAGGGACTCCAGAGCACTAGACAGGTGGGGGAAGAAGGTTTACACCTCAACTACTCTAGCTATGAGAGCACTAAATTGTCAGTTTCACATGCTTAAATACCAGCAATTCCTAATGTCTCAAATAAAACAAAAGATGGGCATGCACCCTCAACAGTCTGAATTCAAGGAAATGCAAGATCTGTTGCATGCAGCTGAACAGGTGGGCAAACATACTAAAAATCAAAAGAAAAACGAGTTGAATGGTAGGAGAAAGCTGAAATAAGCAAAAATAACGAAGCAACTAAAAACTTTAATATGGTAAGCGCTTTCAGTGGTAAAAATATTCCACCTTCTTCAGACCCAGAACAACATAAAACTGATGCTTATATAGCTTGTAGTTAATTATCAATTAATCATTCAATCAACCAATAAAAATAAAGCCAGATAAAAGTACAATATTTAAACAGTATGAAACCTGCTCTAAAATGTTACAATGTTAAGTACATAATACTTAATTTATAAATAACATTAAATATATATGTATAACGTGTAAATGTTATACTAAAAAATCACATTTTAAAAAGCTACTAGGGCAAAACTGAAAATGTGTAATATGTGATAATGACATAAATTTACTATAAGAACTAAGATATTTAGCTAAATATAGGCACATAAAAAATATAGTAATATGTAAAAAATAAATAATTAATTGCATGCTGGTTAAAGACCAAAATCTGATCATAATAATAATAATACTGAATATATGACCAAAAACAAAGTCCATATTTTTATATATATAAAAAACTGTGTAAATGTTACTATGTTTCAAACTTAATCAACAAAAAGGTACAGTACCAAATTCGAAATCTTTTATGCAAAATTAATATGTTATCTATTTAAAGCTTTTAATTTTAACACGCTTTTAATAGACACAAATTCATTTAAACCAGGGAAAATGTATGCAGCCGTTTTGATTTGCCAATACAACTCATTTTGTTCTAATAAAAGTTGCCAAGGCCCCCTCTCGGTCTAAATGTACAACCCAAAATAAAACTCATGTGTTGGAAATTGTAAAATATGCCGAAAGCAAGAGCATTGTTAACATCACCTTTACTAACAGCATTAACAATGCTCAGATATTCTTTGTTTTAGTTTCCGGCCGGTTTTACCTATATAAAATGAGGACAAACCTGACAGCAAGCTGCATATACTACAGCTTTGGACTCACAATTAAAGGAGCCATTTATTGTGTAGTGTTTGTTATTAATATTGATGTCAGTAGTCAATTGAATGTGTTTACACTGTGTGCAATGCCCACATTTACGCATACCTTTATGTACCCGCTTGTTCGTACCTAGATGCTCATTCTTATGCCTTTCCAACAGATTTTTAAGGTTAAAACCCCTTCTAAAAGTGAAGCGGGGTCTGATACCTAGCTTAGTACAAGTGGACGGTTCTTCCAAAATTAATGCCCAATTTTTAATAAAAATCTCTTTGACTCTTGCCGTGTCAGCTGAAAAAGTAGATAGGAAACTGAGATGTAATAACGTGACACTGTCATCGTTTTTGTCATGCTGTCGTGTAATTAGATTAGTATTGGTAGTAATACCATCCTTATATGCTCTACTAGTTAAAATAGGTTTAAACCAACCTGTGGATCTCTTATCTTTAACTTCTGTAAGTGTTTCTAAAAATAATTTGGTGGGCAAACATACCTTACAATGTGGTTTTGATGCCTTGGAAGCTTCCTCCAGAGCAGCTGTTACTGGGTCTGTTATACATAGGCATGTTTGGTTAAAGGAACAATCTCTGCCTGATCATGTTAAAGCAAAGTTACTGGATGCACCCTTACAGCAGGATGATTTATTTGGGGTTAAAGCTGAGGAGGTTTTAAAGAAAATGGAGGATAAGGCAAAATCTCTGCAGATGGTCAAAGACTTCTTACAGGTACAGCCCCCACGCTTCAGCAGAAATTGGCCAACAAAAAATTGGTCCTTTCCAGCTTCTGACAGACCACAAAGGGGTAAATACAGGTGCTCAAGGGCAGAGGACAAGCACAAATCCCTTACAAACCTCGCCAATGGGGCACTACAACACAGAAGGGAGGAGAAGACAGGTCCCAAACCACTAGAAGGCAAACACAATGACTTAAACCTCAAACTGCCAAGCAAAACCCTCTTGGCAGCTCCCTTGGGAGGAAAATTAGCACTTTTTGCAGACAACTGGCGCATCGTCACAAAGGACAAATGGGTCCTAGACATTGTCACACACGGATACAGATTCCATTTCCACACCTTGCCAAGGATAAAAGGAATGCCACACCTGCCGCAAAATCAATGGGCAGAGGCACAAAAACAAATTACAGCTCTCATGGACATGAGAGCCATCCAACTGGTACCTACACAGGAGCAAGGCCAAGGATTTTACTCAAGGCTCTTTCTAGTCCCCAGAAAGGACAATGCTTGGAGACCCATTCTGGACCTTTCAATTTTAAACACCTTCTTGCAAGTTCCCAAATTCAAGATGCTAACACTACAGCAGCTTCTTCCCATGTTGGGCAAGAAAGCTTGGATAGTAACGTTGGACCTCAAGGAGGCATACCTGCATGTCCCTATCAGACAAAATTGCAGAAGATACCTCCGTTTCATTGCAGGTTCAACCCATTACTAATTCTCTGCACTGCCCTTTGGCTTATCTACTGCACCCAGGGTCTTCACAAAATGCCTTGCACCAGTAATTGCATACTGCAGACAGAGGGGAATTCAAATATACCCATACCTGGATGACTGTCTCATCCAAGCAGAAAGCAAGGACATTCTCTTACAACACCTGGCTTTTGTAAGACATCTTCTAAGTTGCCTAGGGTACCCAGTAAACAAAAAGAAATCAAAACTAGTGCCCTCACAAATTATGACATTCCTGGGTGCCAGCTTGAATACAACGGCCCAGATGGCTTATCTGATGCCAGACAAACAACTACAATTAACTCAATACATCAGAACAATGGCAACAAAGACCCAACTCCCTGCAAGAAAAATTCTGCAGGCCTTGGGCTTCATGGCATCTTGCATACTACTAATACCATTTGCAAAACTGCATATAAGGAAATTACAATGGTACCTAAAAAGCGTATGGACTCAACACAGCCACAGCTCGGAAACAATGATAAATCTCATTCCCTGCCTTCAACAGGAGTTTCTATGGTGGTCACAGGCTTGTCACCTCAACAAGGGTCAGCCTTTCACCCTACCCCCAGCCAGGCAAACTATGACAACAGATGCATCGGACTATGCCTGGGGGGCACACATGGCAGGACGGTGTGTTCAAGGCTTATGGACAGCAGATCAAAGGAATCTGCACATCAATCGAAAAGAAATGCTAGCTGTACAAAATGCTCTGACAGCCTTCAAGGACCTCTTGCATCCAGGACAGCTTATCATAAGGACAGACAACACCACAGTAATGTGGTACATAGACAAACAAGGGGGTAGACACTCCTATCCTCTTTGCAGGCAAGCAGTGACCTTGTGGAACACAGCACTGGCTTACCAAGTTCAATTACAAGCTCAATTCCTGCCAGGAAAAAAGAACACATTGGCAGATGACCTAAGCAGAAACATCATGGATCCCCACGAGTGGAAACTGGATCCACAAGTATTCGCAATGATAACTCAAAAATGGGGGCTCCCAGACATGGACCTGTTTGCCAGCCCTCAAAACTATCAGCTAACAAAGGTTTGCACAAGGACTTTTCACCATCAAGCTTGGAAAGTGGATGCACTCTCATTCATTTGGAAAATGCTAACAATATATGCCTTTCCTCCAGTACCCCTTCTCACAAAGTTGCTGCTGAAAGTCAGGATGGAGAGACCCCGAATGATACTCATTGCTCCAGACTGGCCACGCCAGCACTGTTACCCACTATTAAGGAATATGGCCCAGGACCCACCATGGATTCCACCACAAATTACCCACCTGCTCGCACAGCAAGACAATCCAATTCTACACAGCCAGCTCAAAACATCAAACTTGGCTGCATGGCAAATCACCTAAGCAACCAGCCAACTCCTCTCTCACAAGCTGTTATGGAAGTTAGTCTGGAGGCTAGGAGACCCAGCACCAGGAAAGCCTACTCAGACAAATGGAAAAGGTTTTGTGCCTGGAACCAAGCTAAAGGCCAAAATACCCGTCAGCCTGACATAACTCAGATTCTGCAATATCTAACTGAGATGTTACACAAAGGGCTTTTTTTTTCATCTGTTAAAATCCACGCCTCCGCCATTTCTGCTCAGTACAACACAGATCCTCCATTATTTTCACATCTACTCTTAAGGCAGTTTCTCAGAGGGGCCAAGAACATTAGGCCTCCCAGGAGAGCACCAACACCTACTTGGGACCTCAACTTTGTTCTGGAAAAAGTCACGCTACCTCCTTTTGAGACAGCTTTCTCAGCTGACTTAAAGTTTATGTCATGGAAGACTGCCCTGCTGCTAGCAATCACTTCAGCTAGAAGAGTTTCAGAGCTTCAGGCACCAATGGCAGTAGAGCCTTTCCTCATTTTTCATCAAGACAGAGTTTCTCTACGAACTAACCCCTCCTTTATGCCTAAGGTGGTATCCAGTGTGGCTCTAAATCAAACCATCCATTTATCCACCTTCTTTCCAAATCCACAGAACAAAGGAGAAAGACTCCTGCATTCCTTGGACATTCACAGGCAGCTACGTTACTACTTGGATAAAACTAAGGTTTTGAGAAAATCTGACCAGCTTTTTGTATCCTGTGCTACAGCATCACAAGGAAAGGCTATCTCAAAACAAACCATTTCCAAATGGATAGGACATTGCATACGTTTTTGTTACACCCACCATGGAAAACCAGTTCCTGCTACCATAAGGCCCCACTCTACCAGGGCAGCAGCTACATCTACAACCTTCCTCAGGGGGGGTGCCAACCAAGGATATTCTGGAAGCTGCAACTTGGAGTTCAGTACACACCTTTACCAAACATTATCACTTACCACTTTTCTCTAAGACTAGAGCTGGCTTCGGCTCCGCAGTTTTGCAGGGCCTTCTAGCCTCCTCTAACCCTGTTTGACTCCACCGCCCATCCTTAGCTTTGGGATTCTACCCATGTGTGATGACTGCAGCAGGGTAACATGATGAACATAGTACAGTTTTGTACCTACCATAAATGTAGATGTTAGAGTGTATACCCTGCTGCAGTCCAGGTTGCCCTCCCTCCACCCCCTCTAAACTAGCTGAACTTATCCCTACCACTCTGTTCTATACTACCTCTGTGGTGTATTTGCTTGTGCCTAAGGATTTTGTTTTACTTTTTTCCATATAGCTATATATATATCTTTTGCCTACCTATTAGGGGCTACTGACATCTGGGGCAAGAAAAACTGAAGAAAATGGCATTGGATGCCTCTGATATACCCCTGGCGCTCTGACGTCAGGGAAGAAGCGACAGCAACGGCCACTGACCAAGACTTTGGAATTCGGGCCGACTGCAGGACCGCCTGACGGCAGGATAACCCAAGTGTGATGACTGCAGCAGGGTATACACTCGAACATCTACATTTATGGTAGGTACAAAACTATACTTTTCTCTTTGTTAATACTCTGTCAATCCTTGATGGGGAAGACAATCTGTATCCTTCAGTCCAAATAAATTCTTGGCCTCTTCCTATTCTGTTACCTTTCCCTCTCTGATTATTTGCTCCCAATACCTTGCTTATTTTACCAGTTTTCTCCAATAAATTCCAGCCCCCTCTTGTCTATTGTCTATATCCATAATTGCAGTCATCCCTATCGGCAGAATCTCCTTTCTCCATTCCCGTGTTGGCTTAGTTCTCAGAATACTTTCTGCTACTTTATGGATGTAATATTCTACATGGTTATTGTTCTCCTTAAGCATCTGCATCCAAACTCCCAGTTTCTCCTTGTTTCTTGAGCTTCCCCCCTGTTTGATCATCCTTTTCCACTTTTGGATTATATGTTTCAGCTTGTATTTAAATGAGTTATTACAGGATAATGCTGTACTCTAATGAAGCCCAGGAATTATTCGGTGAAAGCGCTTAGTGTGTTTACATTAAATTCTGTTTGCTGATACCCTCGGCAGTGGTGTTTTCTTATTCTTATCTTTGAGTTCTTTAGCTCTAAAATGCTCCTTCAAATTGGGTAATCCCAAACTGCCTAGTTCAGTTGGAAGAATCCGCTTATCCCACTTGACTCTTGTCTGCCCCTCCCAGATAAAATCCTTCAGCTGTTTATTAATTGCTATCAACAATTTCTCCTCTTGTTGATAGGTGGATAGTGCAGGAGAGGATCTTTTCAAGTACCTCACAGAAATTGTTATACATGTGTAAACAAGGTAATATGTTGTGGTGTTGCATTAAAGTGGTTGGGAAGAACTGAGAGGTTGACAAAATATATGGGAGAGAGAGAAAATCTGGTGAGGTTAGGTAACTAATGCATTTGGTTTATTCAGCAAATGATACGCAGACTAGGTGAACCATGTGGTTCTTACCTGCCCTGCCTTTAAAAAAAAAAACAGGATATGTTATATCTGACAGGACATTGTAGTAATTTCTCTTGGTAATTACAGAGAATGTTGTGTATTGCATTGGTTGTGTTTTGGAACAATGTGTTATACGTATTGCAGACACACATTACAGTCAAATGGTGAGCACCTTGCTTGCAGCTTAATTTTACTGTTAAGCTGTATCACTTGCATTTCCTTTAGCAGGTAGCAAGAGGCCACTGTTCTATTGTGAATGTGTTTAACAGTGCATGCAGAATGTATAAATCCTGCCTTGACCCATTTTGTATAACAGAAAAATGAAAGTTTAATTGTAGCACACTGTTTATGTGGGCAGCACAGTGGCATTATGGCTGCACAGTGCTTATTTTCCAGCTCCTTAGCTTGCTGGGGTAACTTCTGTGCAGATTCTGTGTATAGCCAGCTGCTCTGTTTTTACCCCATTGCATGCATGCATGCACGTGTGTGTGTGTGTGTGTGTGTATCTCTGTATATACGTACGTATGTGCTGCCATGAACTGCTGTCTCATGCTAGACAGTGGGGGGCACAGCTGAATGTGGTGTTTGAGTAGTAGTACTGCCTTACAGTACACAATGTGCAACTGTAAGATGTGCAGTAAATGTGACATGACAGTGCTGTAACTGTAGTACAGTGCTGTTTGTGTGACGGTGGGAGATGGAACTAAATGTGGTGGTCAGAATGCCGGAGTTCTGTATGTGCTACTATGAAGATCTGAGTGAATGTGAGAGGGTAGGAGGTGGAACTGAACTGTGAACAATACTTTTAGTTCCAACAGCCACCGTCACACACACAGTGCTGCAGTACAGCTGTGGTACTATTGTGTCACATTCACTCCTGTGTGTCATATTTACTCATACAGTAGTGCATGACAACACTGATAAACTAAACACCTCATTCAGTTCTTATACCACATTCGATTCTACCTCCCACTGTCACATAGACAATACAGTTCCATAGCTATGTGCTCCAATGGCACATTCACACCAGATTCCAACCAACTGGTTCTCTGTTTACTTCCGATTCCATTATGTAAAGAGAGGAAGAGAGAGAGAGAGAGACAGGCAGAGATATGACCATTCCTGCTGTAACCACTGGCTATTCATACTGCTGATCAGAACAGGGCTTCTGTTGAGAACTCCTGAACATTACTTGGGGTTTCTTCATCTGGGTAGGCCTCATCCAAACACTGTATTTTCATGTTTTGTGCTTACTGTAGTGTTGTATTTGATTAGTTTTTTCATGCTGTGCTTTGCACTTAACTAAAGTATCACTTAAAGGGCTTTGCTTTGATTCCTTATAATCGCTTGTTGCAACTTTTCTTTACTGATCTACAGGAGCAGAGAATCTGTGCATAAAGCTGTCTGAGAAGTTGCAGTCCAAGACGTCTAGTAAGGTCATCGTTGCTCACATGCCACTTCTTATCTGCTGTTTACAGGTATGTTGTAAAAATTCTCTTACCCTCTCCAGCTCCTTCCAAATCTTACCTAAAGTTTCACTGAGCTTAATAACAACCAGTTCTGTGTTTTTGCAGTGTCCTTCTGAAAATGTTAAATTCACTCTTCTTATACATGCAATTATGGTGATTAAAAAGCAAATGGACAGGTTACTGGTGACCTGCTTGGTCAAAGGCCTTAGTAGTGGAGCAGAAGAAGCCTCTAATGATTATCCAGAGACCGGTTTTCAAAGCCTGATGTTGGTGTCAACGCAGTTATTTACATTACAGGACACGAGTCACCCCATCACAGCCTAGCTCACACACACACACACACACACACACACACACACACACACACACACACACACACACACACACACACACACGCACACGCACACACAGAGGTAAAAGAGTGGGAACCAACTAGATTTTGTAAAACCTTAGGTGCCTTATTGATAATAATAATCTGCAACCATAGTATTTATTGTTTACCTGTTATTCCAGACAGGCTGCTGAATTATACATGTGCGCGCGTGTGTGTATGTATTTCATATGCACATTTATTTTTATATATATATATATATATATATATATATATATATATATGTGTGTGTGTGTGTGTGTGTGTGTGTGTATATATATATATATATATATATATATATATATATATATATATATATATATATATATATAAAATCGGCCTGTTTAGAATGACATATGTGCATTAAATATGTAGAGCTTGAGTAATCAGTAAAAGGCAAACTTCAGCAAACTTATTCACTTAAAAAAAAATTTATGTCATACATCATAAACTTTATTATAACACTAAGTGTTTTTTGCATTCCCCTGCATTCCCAACACCCCACATCTTCAAATATATTAACTATAAGATTGCATTACATTGATGGAAAGGAGAGAAAAACAAGTTTCACAATCATCTACTTGGTAGTTTTGACAAAATAGCTACAAAACATATTCAGCAATTCCAAATTAATATAAAACTTACTGTGTGAATTGCAAAGATTGATTTGCTACAAAAAATATCATCAAATGGTAAACGAGATAAATGGAAAATGAACTTTTTAAAACCACTTTTTCTTCATTGAAAATACCCTACACAACTAGTTTATAAAGATCTATTGTATTTTTGTTCC
>NC_056733.1:775836606-775876606 GCF_019279795.1 Protopterus annectens
CTTGGACAGAACTAAAGCTTTCAGAAAGACTGAGCAACTTTTAGTGTCATATGCTACAGGATCACAAGGAAAGGCCATCTCAAAACAGACTATTTCTAAATGGATAGGCCATTGCATCCGTTTCTGCTGTTTTCAGCATGGCAAATCAGTGTCCAAGGGCATTAGGCCTCATTCCACCAGAGCAGCAGCCACTTCAGCAGCCTTCCTCAGAGGAGTACCAACCAAAGATATCTTGGAGGCTGCAACTTTGGAGTTAAGTGCACACTTTCACAAATCACTACCACTTACCTCTTTACTCTAAGTCTAGAGCAGGCTTTGCCGCTGCAGTTCTGCAGGGCCTCATAGCCTCTCCTAATCCTATTTAGCCCAGCCACCCATCCTTGGCTTTGGGATTCAACCCAAGAGTAATGACTGCAACAGTGAAACACTGTGAACATAGTGCAGTTGTGTACCTACCATAAATGTAGATGTTCGAGTGTATTCACTGTTGCAGTCCAGGTTACCCACCCACCATTCCCCTTTTCTTTGCTGGGAGTTATCTGCACTTCTCTATCCTATACAGCCTATGTGGTGTATTTGCTTGTAGATGAAGTAAATGTTTATTTTACTGCATGCATATTTATTGGCATATTTTTTCAGCCTACCAATTTGGGGGCACCTGACATCTGGGGCAAGAAAAACTGAAGAAAATGGCATCGGCTGCATCTTTTATACTCCTGGCACACTGACGTCAGGGAAGAGGCGACAGCAACCAACGCCGGACCTAGACTTTGGAATTCTGGCCGACTGAGGGTAGCCTGCCAGCAGGATAACCCAAGAGTAATGACTGCAACAGTGAATACAGTCAAACATCTACATTTATGGTAGGTACACAACTGTACTTTATCACTGCCCCCAACCACTACTTATCAGCTGCTCTAAGGCCCTTACAAAGGGTGGCCAATCCTACTGTGTAATGTTGCTATTATCCAAATGGTAAGTGTGACCAAGACTAAGACTGTTTAGGAGTGGCCTGTACAGTGTCATAAAATACATAATCAAGCACTCTGAGAGCTTAAACGTCTCACAAACATCAGCCACAAAGATAGGTTTAAATATATTTAGTAATAAATAATAAAATAACAAGACAATACTCAAACAACACAGTAACTACAGAGTTCAGAATCACAGGAAATATTTTAAAACAACATTGTAGGACTGTCTCAAATACAGAAAACATCTAAACTAATCTTTACTATATTCCTATCTATCTCTAAAATAAATACTATGCCTAAATCTTACTTACAGAGCAACACGCATGCATAAGTGCTGAATGGATGTTTCCTGTAGGTCCAAGACAATATACAAATATTCACAGTCTTTCTCTGAGACTGTTCTTAAATTACCATCACATATTATTGCTGGGTTAGCTTGGATGACATCACTCCTTGTCACCTGCCTTCTTTTCCCAGGCTAACAGACACTTAACAGAATTTAACATTTCTATGTGAAAAATACATTTCTCTCAGATGTTTGCTCAGAACTGGAAGTCATAAAACAAACACTTTTACATTTGAAACCTAGTAATTATTTCTATTTCAAGACAGTAGGAAAACCTCTAGCTCTAGACATTGCTGCACTGAAACTCAGATACAATCGTAAAACAATTTCCACTTATTTTCTTGAAGTTTTGCAAGTTAAATCTGTATGTTCCAGATTCTGCTGTTAAAGCATACATTTGCACAGGTATATAGTTTATATACGTTTCTGTTATTTTCCAGTAGGGTATACTGTGGTTACATTCTTGAAGCTCAGTACGTAACATACAGATGTTCTTCGTGTTTCACTGTTGCAGTCACCACCTGTGGGTTATCCATGCTGTGGTAGCCCTCGGCCGGCCTGAATACCAGAGTCATTGGTTTTGTGCGCCGGCTGCTGTCGCCTGTAGTGTGATGTCAGGTCATCAGTACTCTAAAGCAAATCATTACATCAGTCTTTCTTGCCATGATACCAGAAGCAGTTCGCACGAGTCCCAGTTGGTCATTACCAGAAGTCAAATTTCAGCAGAAAACGTCTAAAGCTAAGTACCCCGTTGGAGACCATTTTTTCTTGCGCTAACCAATGTCCGAAAAACCTAACAATTATCTCGCCTATGGAAAGCAGACTCCACACCAAGACTTTCATTATTAATGCATCACTTGTTTAGGCCCATACCACGGCGTCCCTCGTTGCCGGTTCTGTGCCATCTTTAATGCGAGAACCATTCACCGTAGAGCTCTTTTTGTAGACAGTTATTTTCGTATTCCATCTTCGAATTCCGATATGGTGTCCATCAGCCAACAATCTGCCTGCATTCCAAAAAAATGTAAAGCTAGAGACAAGCCACACAAGGCTAAGCCTTCCGACGATGCTACTGCTAAGCAAGTTGTCAAGTCTCCGGAATTCAGTGAGGTGCTTTCGCAGCTCCTGATGCCCAACTCTCTTTCTATGCAGGCCTTTGCCGAGACCCTTTCGGAGTCCAGTATGTTGCAGAAATCCACTTCATCTTCCGAGCCTTTGGCTGTCTCTGCCTCTGTTGGGTCTGGAGCTGCTATGCAGGCACCGGCTTCCGAGGAGGCCATTCACACTACTGATTCTAGACAAAAAACGTCTTCTCTTCCTACTACCATTTCTCAGAGACCGATGGATTCTCTCAGGCCTCGAAGCCCGGCCACTTGTAGGAAATCTGCTTCTAGCCGCCATCTTGCTACTGCTCCCCCACCCCAAGCTCAAATGTTTAAAATGGTGGAGGATCTCATTTCCCTTATCGAGGTACTCAAGCCCCCACTCCAAAAAGGAAAAGGCTTCCTTCAGAAATTGACAGACCAAGAATCTGAAGAATCTGGTTATTCTGCCTTTGAAGAGGAACAACAACCCTTAACTGTTTATGAGCATTCAGATGCAGAGGAATCCATCCCCTCTGCCTCCCCTTCAGAGGACGTCTTCTTTGGGGAAACCCTTCACTCCCTCAGGGAACATTTTCAGTGGGATTCTCAGGGCTACCCACAGTCAAAGAAATGACTTAGAGTTTCTGGACCTGCCTTAGCACAGACCCCTGGCCATCCCACCTATTCTTGAAGTGGCGGGTGATGTTTTTCTTGAATCCAGTTTAGCCACTGATGCCCTGCCTCCTGCTCCAGCTAAACCTGGCAGGTATTACAGATTACAGGATTCTCACAAATACCTGTACAGGAACCCTACTGCAGACCCTGAGACTAGTTCTGCCAAGAATCATCTTCCTTCTGATAAAGACTCCAGAGCTCTGGACAGATGGGGTAAGAAAGTATACACCTCTGCAACGTTGGCTGTCAGAGCACTCAGTTGTCAGTTCCATATGTTAAAATATCAACAACACACTTTGGAACAATTAAAAGAGAAGATTGCTACCTCTCCTAATGGTGCCAACTCAAAAGAGCTGGCAGAATTACTACACTGTGCTTGTCAAGTGGCCAAGCACTCATTACAATGTGGATATGATGCCCTAGAAGCCTCTAGCAAGTCAGCAGTGACAGGATCTGTCATTAGAAGACATGCATGGCTGAAGGAACAACATCTCCCTGATAATGTCAAGACTAAATTTATTGATGCTCCCCTAGATAAGGAATGCCTCTTTGGGGAAAAAGCACAAGAGGTGCTTAAAAAGATGGAAGATAAAGCAAAATCTATGCAAACAGTAAAATATTTCTTTTAAGTTTAACTGCCTAGATTCAGCAGGAACTTCCCCTCGAAGCACTTCCCTGCACCCAGCAGACAGAGCCAAAGTATGCCCCACAGGGACATGACATCCAGGCCCCCTCTCCCAGGGCCGGCAAAGAAGCAAACAATGGACCACTTCCGATTGTAAGGCAGGGAGTTCTAAGCCAAGCTTCTATGGTAAGCACTCACAGTGACTCTCCCTCCCCCCTCTGTCCTCTTTTCACTCACCTAAAACTAGGAGGAAGGTTCACCCTCTTCAAGGACAATTGGCTCTCTATAATCAAGGACCAATGGACATTACAAATCATTTCTCAGGGATACAGATTCTCCTTCAGCGAACTCCCAATTCCAAGAGGGTACCCAGACCTCCCCCCAAACCAGTGGGCAGAGGCATTAAAACAGGTAAAAACGCTAATATCCCAGGGGGCAGTAGAACCTGCCCCTCCGGATCAAACAGGAAAAGGTTTTTACTCCAGACTATTCCTTGTTCCCAGAAAAGAGGGCACTTGGCTCCCCATCTTGGATCTATCCAAACTGAACAACACCTTGGTGGTCCCCAGATTCAAAATGATAACCTTGCGGCAGCTCCTGCCAGTGCTCACACAAAATGCCTAGCTGGTGACACTAGACCTAAAAGATGCCTACCTCCACATCCCCATCAGGGAATCGTGCAGAAAATTGCTGCGCTTCAGAGCAGGCAGTTAGCACTTTCAGTTTTCTGCACTGCCCCTTGGCTTATCTACTGCTCCCATAGTAGTCACCAAATGCTTGGCCCCGGCTGTAGGATTTTGCAGACAGAGAAATATACAGATTTACCCTTATCTGGATGACTGCCTCATTCAGGCAAACAGCAAATAAACGTTGCTCCAGGATCTTCTCTTTCTCAAAAAATTCCTAACTTCCCTAGGGTTCACCATCAACGAGAAAAAATCAAAACAAATCCCCACCAGAAAATTTTTTTTCCTGGGAGCTGTGCTAGTCACACAAACCCTAATGGCCTTCCCATCCCCAGAAAAACAGAACTTCCTGCCTCTCTACTTCACCCAGCTGGCTTCCAGATGTCTTCTCACTGCGAGGAAGTTCCTGCAAGCCCTGGGATACATGGCATCTTGCATCCTTGTCGCCAGACTTCACATGAGAAAGCTTCAGTGGTACTTAAAAAAAAAAAACTTTGATGTCAGCAGTCTCAGTCCCTAGAGACCACTCTCCCACTGATCCCTTGCATAAGAGATGAATTTATCTTGTGGGCAGAGGCCTGTGCCATGACCAAGGGTCTTTCCTTCATCCTCCACCCTTCCGGCCAGACCATCACCACCGACGCTTCAGACATAGCTTGGGGCACTCACGTAGCAGGCAAGTGTACCCAGGGCCTTTGGAATGCCCATCAACTTCACTTACAGATCAACCAGAAAGAAATGATGGCAGTGCAAAATGCTCTGACTTCCTTCCAGCCCCAATTCAGGCCAGGGGTACTCCTTATAAAAACAGACAACACCACAGTAATGTGGTATATCAAGCAGGGGGGCACCCAATCTTACCCCCTGTGCAGGTTAGCTAGGAGTCTGTGGCTTACAGCCACTTCCATGGGGCTACACCTAATTGCCCAATACTTACCAGGGTGAATAACACACTGGCAGAACATCTAAGCAGAAACTTACTGGACCCCACAAATGACAGCTCCACAGAGAAATCTTTCTGCAAATCACTCAGGAGTGGGGGGACCCCAGAGGTGGACCTCTTTGCCTCGCATCTCAACCACCAACTGCACAAGTTTTGTACCAGGGAGCATCGCCTCCTAGCATGGAAAGTGGTTGCCCTGACCTTCCCCTGGAGCTCTTTGTTTGTGTATGCATACCCTCCTCTGCCCCTTATTCCCAAGGTTTTGATCAGAATAAGACAGGAGAGACCAAAGGCCATACTCATCGCTCCAGATTGGCCCAGACAACATTGGTACCCCTTACTACGCAGTCTGACCTTACAGCCCCCGAAACTGCTTCCCCTAAGGTCAGACCTCTTGTCACAGGAGAGGGGGAAAGGTACTGCACCCAGACCTACAGACTCTCAAACTTTCAGCATGGCTCATACACTAAAAACTAACAAGAAGCCACTGTTAAGCAAACTGGTCCTGGACATCATCACAGAGACCAGAAGGCCCAGCACAAGAAAATCTTATGCAGGAAAATGGAAAGGATTCTGCTCCTGGAAATAATCAGAAAGGGTAGTACCTCCCAACCTTCCATCCCAGATTACTTAGCAGAGTTGCTCAATAGTGGTCTCTTCTTCTCCTCTATTAAAATCCATGCCTTGGCTACCTCTGCCCGTTATGATTCAGATCCAAGCCTCTTCTCTCACCCTTTGATTAAGCAATTCCTCAGAAGGGCTTCTAATATCATGCCTCCCAGAAGACCTCCTACCTCCACCCTGGGACCTGAATTATTATGTGTTAGAGAAGCTAACCTTACCTCCTTTCAAACCTGCTGCTTCAACAGAATTGAAATACCTCTCATGGAAGACTGCCTTCCTACTAGCTATCACCTCAGCCAGAAGGGTCTCGGAACTTCAAACTCTCATTGCTATTGAGCCCTTCATAATTTTCCATGCAGACAGAGTCTTCCTTTGGACTAAATCCCTCCTTTATGCCCAAGGTGGTATATGATGTGACCCTTAACCAGGCCATACACCTTCCCACCTTCATTCCCAACCCTCAAAACAAGGGGAAAGAATTATACACTCACTAGACGTGCACAGACAACTCCGATACTATCTGGACTGCACTAAGCCATTCAGAAAAACTGACCAGCTTCTTGTAAGCTTTGCCCCAGGGGCAGAGGGGAAGCCCATCTCCAAACAAACCATTTCCAAATGGATTTCACACTGTATCCATTTTTACTACAGACTACATGGGAAACCCATCCCTAAGTCGATCCGTACACACTCCACTAGGGCAACCTCCACTTCCACTGCCTTCCTCAGAGGAGTACCAAGCAGGAACATATTGGAAGCAACCTCCTGGACCTCTGTCCATACCTTTACAAAGCATTACCACCTACCTTTCTTTTCTAAGTTTAGGGCAGGGTTTGCCTCTGCAGTCCTGCAGGGCCTCCTGACCCATACCTAGCATTCTACCTGTCCTTCCACCTTTTACCTCAGCTTTGGGACTTCTCCCACAGGTTATGACTGCAACAGTGAAACACGAAGAACATAGTACAGTTGTGTACATTTACCATAAATGTAGATGTTCGAGTGTATTCACTGTTGCAGTCTTGGTGTCCCTCCCTCCTCCCCTAGAGGGACACATGCTTCCCAAGGTGGCTCTTAGCCACTAGGACCACTTCTCTCTTTTCCCTTGTGCTTCTGAAAGGTTAGGACAAGAAAAACTGATGTAATGACGTCGGCTGTCTTGCTTTATAGTACTGACGTCACACTACAGGTGACAGCAGTTGGCGCACAAAAACATTGACTCTGGTATTTGGGCCGGCCTAGGGCTACCACAGTAGGGATAACCCACAGGTGATGACTGCAACAGTGAATACACTTGAACATCTACATCCATGGTAAATGTACACAACTGTACTTTCTCTTAAATTTGTAAGATAAGCATATTAATATTCACAAATGACATATGATTATTTACAAAATTCCAGATAGCTGGGCTGTGAATGTCGCATCTCATTTAACAGTTTTCCCTTAAACTACATTATTTATTTAATATTTGTTTACTGGGACAAGCCATTTTTCAGCGGAGGTCCTGGGAGAAACATTCCAGACTAATGCCTTTGTAACATGGGAGGAAACCAGAGCACCCAGAGAAAACCCACATGAACGTAGGAAGAACATGCAGACTCCACACAGAAGGCACCCCAGCTGAGAATTGAACTAGAGAATCTTTTGCTGTGAGGCGACAACGTTAACCACTGCACCACTGTGCCATCCCATATTGGGACCACTACACAGTACAGTCTGCTGCAGCTGCCATAATTGAATGCGGACTCCCACTTAGTTTTTCTCCCTGTTCTGCAGCCATACTGGAAAATTCTTTTACTCTCTCAATAGTATAGTTGTTATAACAACCCTGTACCATAGGGCTCTGTTTATTCCCCTGTCAGAGCTGTTTATTTTCACAGTTTGCTGAGCAGTAGAGTATTTTTTTCTGCTGTTTGAACAAATTTTTTTATTGAATTGTGCTGTATATTTTACACGTTTAATATTTTGAGTTATGTTTTTTGTGTTCATTATGATTTTTTATCTGTAATCCCATAGAGTGCATCTATTACTGATTGTATTTATATTTTTTCATATACATGTAAACTTGTTTGGATTTAAAAATAAAAGGACAGAATACACTCCTGCAAACTGTGATTCTGCCGGAGATTAAAAAAAAAAAAAGTTGTTATAAATTAACCTGGGAGAAGGAGTTTAGAATGCATGATGCACTGTTCAGGGTGACAGAGGAGGCCAAAGTTCAGAAACAAAGTTAACAGTGAAACATTAATCAGAAGGAAATGGTTTAGGCATAGAAGGGTGAGACTAATATACCAATAGACTTTGTTTTTTATACAGAAACAACACTTTCTTTATATATATAAACAATATTTTTGTGTAGAATTTTGAGTTATATCTTTAGAAAAGGTACTACAATATGTATTTATAGTGTGGTAGAAAGTGACACTTCAAGGCAAAGTTTTAATTGTTTTTAAATGTTTTTAACTACATAATGACAATTTTATCCTTACTGGTTATACTTCTAATTGGTTTCAATCAATTAGAATATAAATTGGGAAGGATGTGACTTCATTTTTTATCTGACAAAGTTGAAGACGAAAACGTGATTACACATTGTAAATGTTACTTGTGTTGGGTCTGTTATTAAAGCTGTTCGTGTTACTCCAACTCGACTCGAGGTGCTTTTCTACAAATTTAAAAATAAAAGGACAGAAGACACTCCTGCAAACTGTGGATCTGCCGGAGATTAAAAAAAATAGGTTGTTATAAATTAACCTGGGAGAAGGAGTTTAGAATGCATGATGCACTGTTCAGGGTGACAGAGGAGGCCAAAGTTCAGAAACAAAGTTAACAGTGAAACATTAATCAGAAGGAAATGGTTTAGGCATAGAGAGAAATGAAGGGGTGAGACTAATATACCAAAAAAAAAAAAAAAAAAATTAAATCTACCTGAGGAAATAAGAATAAAAAGGAACTAACCAAACAGTAGCCTTGTAAATGGTTTATTTGCTGACTAACATAGTCCTGATGGACTTGCCAATGGTACTTTTTTTTACACCGCAGACAGTTTGTGCATACATATAACAGGAGCTAAAACAAAGCATACAAACTGCTCACATGAAATACCAAACAAAAGTCATATGAGTTAAGTATACAGCAAATTAAATTCAATAATCTTAACCAGGTACTTACAGAAAACTGTAAATACTTATACATGTAAATATTCTACTGTTTTTTCTGCGGCCTCATTTGTATATATTGCACTGTTGTCTTTTCTGTCTTCATACATGTATTACAAATGGTGTATCATTGTGTGTGTATATGTATGTGTGTGTGTATGTGTGTGTGTATATATATATATATATATATATATATATATATATATATATATATATATATCTTAAATATCCTGTTGGAGCTTTTCTCCTGGGCCTCCACTGCAAATTGGTTCTGTGCCCAGATAGACTTTCTCGGTAAGAAATGTAAATAAATAAGTAACATAGAGCAAAATATAATAATTTCATAATAAAACAGAATTTGAAGAAAATCATCCAGGCTAATCAGGCAGAATACAGTAACATCATAAGCATTCAGCTGAGGATGGCTGGCATCTCCAAGGGAGGCTGCAGACAGCCTAGAACAGTTGCAACCTTAACCATTTAGACATCTTAAAAGATCAGCATACATTTATTTCTGAGATCTTTGTAAAAGACTGTGTGCCAGATTTAATAAAGCCAAGTGTACATAATATGTATACAAGAACATTCTTATCACATTTTTTGTGCATTCTTGCTACTAAGAAATATTACAGTAAGTGTACATGTAGTCTACACTTTGTGGTAACCTTTATGAATCCCTGCCAGTATTTAAAGCTGCAGGAATATGAGTAGGAAAACTCAAATTAGGAAGAAGAAGGTGCGAGTTATGTTTGTGTTGTTTGTTTACTCAAAACGGTGTACATTTAGTGTCACTTAGTATAGGCATTATCGAATCCCAGTGGGTGCCTCTTCTGGTGCTTTGGAACTAGATAGGTTATTCCAGCTTGTTGTTGCTGTATAGCTAAAGGTCCCATTGCTGGAATTTCTTTGATACCAAATGGGCATCCAAGTAGGGTTATGGTTCTTTTGATGTGAAGTTCATTTGATCTAAACCACAAATGACTGAACTGCATTTTATCTAAAACTATGTTAGTTTGCAGAAGATGACTGGTGGTTTGGTTTTGGAAGATAAAAATTATGTGGATTAGTATTTATCATTATTAGTTCCTTGCTAATGCCCACTGTTACGCTGCACCTCCATGGTTGCAAGTTTTGTATATGTGCAGCAGCGTTGATTCAGTTTGTCAGGAGTATTTTCTTTTCTCTGCAGTTGTGCGACTGTGGTTTATATAGGTAAGTTGCGGGAGGGGGGTACCCTGCAAAACAACGCGTTTGGAGATGTATTTAATATATATGACATTTTCAGTGAAATTAGTTTTGATGTTTCATGGATTAGATCAAATGAGTTTTTGATCAAACAAAACACTTTTTAGACCAAATGAACAATATTTCCAATTGGATACCACCCTGATTGTGTGCTCTGTGTACAGCATTATAGAAACATTAATAAAACTTCCCTTCATACCTCTCAACTGTACAGATTTGTGTATGATGTCCAGATTTTTGCCTCGTATTTTTGGTCCATTTTTCATAAAGTTGTGGTTTTCTGCCAGATTAGTGGCAAATCTATTAAAGATTGAAGTTAGAAAATAATGACAGACATTTGAGTTTGACTTCATACCCTTCAGAAAATTCATGCTAATGCAAAACCTGTTATTCTGTACACTTTCTAAGTTTGTAAGAGCATTATTTAAACTATTTTGGGCCTTTGTCCCACTTTTATTTATGGCTTTGTCAAGAGATTTGCTCTAAAACATTGACACATGTTTCCCTTCAGGCTTAATGCAATGTATGGGAGTCACCTATCCAAAGGTTGTAAATAAGTATAGTTGTATTCATTTTTGTTTGCTATTTGGGTAAGTGGACAGATTTATGTACAACCTGAGTTTACAAGATAGCAGTACAATCAGAAGTGCACTGTGCAGAAATGATTTGTTGGTCTTTTACAGCATAAAGCAGTTTTATTCTTTCAAATCTGAGCCAAAACAGCTACTGAAATCTTACTGACATACTTGCAAAGACAGAATAAGAGCATGTTAATAATCAAAATCCAACAGATAAACTAGGGCAGTTGTACAGTAAATTGAACTAATGAATTACAGACAGTGCGGAAAGGAAGAAGAGAGAGAGTAGGAAGCTTAGTTTTTCTGCTTTAAGTTGGATATGATTTAGAATACTCTAGAAAGTGCATTAGCAGTGATGGTGACATAATGACCACCACATTGCCACTGTGGTCAGAAAGTCCTATGTGGCACATCTCATTACTAAGGCTTTTGCATCCAGGAAGAGAGATCATTGTCTCCCTCTACTCTTCCCTTATTAGGCCAATCATGGAGCACAATGCCCCATTTGGCATGTACCTCACTAGACACTTGCAACAACTGGAGAGGCTGCAAAAGTACCTCACAAAGAGGATCCTAGGCCTTAAACACTTTTCCTATATGGTCAGACTCAAAAATACTCCTATTCTCTGCCTCTAAGTAGGCGATATGAGACAATCTGCTTGACTTACAAAGCCATGTCTGACCCAGCTCTGTTAGAAATGATGCATCTAAAAAAAATCCCAATCCCTCTGCTCCACAAGCTCCAGAGACCTCACCTTCATTACCGCAATCAACAGAACAAGCTGGAGGGACAGGTTCATAACCCAGAGACTGCCCATGCTATGGAATAGACTTCCCATACATGTCAAACAGAGCACCTCACTGGCCCTCTTCAAGAGAAGTCTTGAGTGGATGGGAACTAGACAATTCACCCCGGGGATCACTCCAGTGACTCTACTCGGCAGAGGCACTAGGAAGTAAGGTCGGGTGGCACGATGTCAAGGTAATCCTATGGGTTAGGCTTGAAAAGGCTCCAAGGCCATTAGCCTAGTACAAACCTTTGACTGAATCACTGAGGGACATTTTTTTTTTAACACTGTCTAGCGTCTAGTCCTGACAGAGCCAACAGTTTGTTATCAGTGTTCTCCTGTCTAGACTGCGCACCACAGTTAATTCCCAAAGAGGTTGGTCTGTGTAAGTCTTCCCTGATATGCATCATGTAGTCTGTTTTACTGCCAACAACACCATTCTTGCGTGAGTTTGAGGTGGAAACCCACAGCATTTTTTTAGAAGGTGGGAGAAACCCCACTGAGACACAAGGAGAGCATGGAAACTCCATACATCCATTTGGTCAGAGGTCAGGATCGAACCATGTATCTTATGCAAGGAAGGCAAAAACCTTAACCATTATGCCAACTTGAAGAAGAATGTCAGCGCATGAAAACAGCATGTGTGACAGCTGTAGAGCAGAGATATGTGACTGAGCCATGTATAAAAGCTAGGTAAGTAAGGAAAACTGGTAGTGGAATGCACAAGTCCAGGAATCATCAAAAGAAAGTAGTAGTGCAAGAAAAAGTGGATGACAGAAATGACTGACAAGACTAAGAAGGAATACTGGTTAGCTAACAGTGAGGCTAAGAAAGGAATTGTAGTAATGAAGAACAAGTCATTAGTGGTACTCTACCATCTTCTTGAAAATTATAGCAAAAAAGAAGCACTATTAGTTTGCAAGGCAAAGGCAGAAAGATGAAGACCACCACAGGACAGCTAAGGCAGATGTCACTTACCTGTTGAGATGGGGGAGGGTGAGCCCCACCGGGGCTTTCGCTTCTGGCTCCAAGTGCCCTGGTGTGACCCATTCTGGGGACAGACTGGGAGTTTGACTGGGTGGTACACCTGTTAGAGTAACATCGGTGTCCTAAGGCAAGCTCAGGCAGGACAGAAACCTCCCTTGGAGCAGAAGGGCA
Organism: Protopterus annectens; assembly: GCF_019279795.1. Classification (NCBI taxonomy): domain Eukaryota; kingdom Metazoa; phylum Chordata; order Ceratodontiformes; family Protopteridae; genus Protopterus; species Protopterus annectens. The sequence goes on from NC_056733.1 coordinate 775,849,492, forward strand.
AAATTTCACTGATCTTGATTTTCAGTATGAATACAGACCATTTAAGCGAGGCCTCACAATCCTTCTGACGTTTTGCGTTTTAAGTAGGTGTCAGAAAAGTTACCACGGTGATAACTGGCTTGTGGCAGCCAATCTGTCTTAGTGACATCACTTTTTTGATCCTTCGATGTCAGCTCTTCCTGTCATTGTGAAGCAGAATTCACCAAGCGTTGGATTGTTCACCCACTAATAGGGAACGTGAGCTGGAATTAAACCATCGTGAGACAGGTTAGTTTTACTCTACTGATGATGTGTTGTTGCGATAGTAATCCTGCTCAATACGAGAGGAACCGCAGGTTCAGACATTTGGTGCATGTGCGGAAAAGGAGTACTTCCAGCAACTTTTGAATATAAAAACCCTCTCGGAAGTCGTATTCCCCCAGACATGGCTTACAGTGGAAGAATAAGAGGTGCCACCCTATAAAAAGTAAGAATAACTCTAAGGAAAATGAATTCAGGGAAAGCAGCATGCACAGATGAGGTTACAGCAGATAGGATCAAGATGTTGGGCGAGATAGAGGACAAATGGCTCTGGGGGGCATTCACAGCAGTATGGAGAGAACAAAAATAATAGTGCTAGTGTACAAGAGCAAAGGAAACATTTACAGCTATGCTCAGTATAGAGGTATGAAATTCCAGTCACACTGCATGCAAGTTCTGGAGAGGACGATTGATAATTAAATCCGCAGAGTAGTAGAAAGTAAGATGGTCACACTGCATGCAAGTTCTGGAGAGGACGATTGATCATTAAATCCGCAGAGTAGTAGAATGTAAGATGGGATGTGAGCAGTTTGGATTCTGATTATGATGAGGGACCACTGACTCCATGTTTTGAAGTGAGAGAGAGAGAGTTCAGAAAAAGCTAGAGATGAGGATGAAGGCCAAATGAATATCTCTAGACTTGGAGGAAGCATATCACAAGGTTCCACAAAAGCTGATTTGCACAGTCCTGTGGTGGTTTGAAGTTCCAGAAACAATAATAGAATTAATGCATGATATGATCAGGGACCCGGTGACTTCAGTATGAACAGCTTTTCATCTCCAAGAGGGGTTCCCTGGAGAGTGTGTGTGGATCATGGTTCATATCTGAGCCTGTTACTGTTTATAATGGTGATTGACTACATTAACTAACAGGTTGGAGGTGACAGATCATCAAAACTGCTGTATGCTGAAGTAGTAGCTTTACAAACGGACTCTGAGCAAGAACGTCAAAAAAGTTTGGGAATGGAATGCAAAACTCAAGGCACATGGGATGAAACTGAGTACAGTTATGAGATGTGATTGCAACAAATGGGTTAAATCATAAGAAGCTGAGAATTGAAATAGGAGGGAAGATAGTGGAATGGGTTAACAACTTTAAGAATCTGGGAGGGTTGATATGAGGAGAAAGGAAGTCTGAATGAGGACGTCAAAGCTAGAATCAGAGAAGCTGCAGCCACATGACATGGAGGGACAGGGGTAATTATGCGAAAAAGTTGAAAAGTAAAATGTACAAAGAGTGATGCTACCAGTACTACTGTATGGTATGGAAACCCAGGCAATAAAGACGGAGCAGTCGAGGAAGCTGAAGGTGATGGAAATGAAGTGTCTGAGGCAGGTAGTAGCATGCACATTGTGGGACAGATGAAGAAATTAAGACATCAAAGCAGGGGCCACAGTAGCTACAATTACAGAGAAGGTCAAAGAGAACAGATTATGGTGGTTCAGGCACATATGCAAAAAAGCAGAAGACGATCTTGTGCAGATGATTTGATATAGACAGGAAGAAGGCAAGATAAAATGGAAGATGTCTAGCAAAGAGATGGCTGGATTGTATTAGAGAAGGTCTGCAACAGTCATAGGAGAGCGACATTAAATGTAGAGAGATCGTGACAGTTGAAATGACACCCTGACCCTATGTAGAAAAAGAAAAAAGGGGGGGGATTAATGATGCTTATGATGCTTATGATGCATTGAGAAAGATATGCAATACCTGAAGTTCTTCATAAAAGTAGTAGACATTTCATCTGTACTTCTAAAACAAAAGTCAGCCTAGAAGCTGCTAAGTTTCAGAATGTGTGCAAATAACGGTTCTAATTTAACAAACAGTTGGCTGGGTTATCTTTTTGTGTTTTCCCACCATTTTTGGTCCCTGGTATTAAAATTGTGATTATATCCATGCTTCCTTGATGACATCAGATCTGCAGAGTTAGCAGGACATTGCTACATGTTGTGACCATGCATTACACAGTGCATTTTCACATTACTTGTGTTTGTATGTACAACTTTGTGACAGTAATTGTTGAATTCCATTTATTTATCTAAATTCTTTTTTGAACATTTAGGTCTTCTGTCCCAAGTGACATTTTAAATAACAACTAGTCTGGTAAGCAAGCTTCAGGAAAAGAACAGAAAGCAGTGTGCATTACGTGGAGAGATTGATTCCTTTCTACTTTCAGAAGTTTCGGTCAGATTAGAAATAGCGTAAGACTTCACGATTGAAACCATTTATAAAACTTTTGTTTGCAGAGGATCAAACCCCTGCACCTCCACATTCCCTTTATTTAAATGTACTGGCTTCACTGTTACATATCCACAGAGAAAAGAGAGTAGCCCACACATAGGGAATCATTGCCAGCATGCAGACAAAAAGGCACTGCCAGTGATGAATGAGTTGGCTGTTGGCAGTTATGAATCATTGCCCCTTTAGAAAGAGGGCACAATAGTATGTCGCAGTGCTCAATGTCAGTCTTATCCTTATGCAGATTCTAAATTATGTATACCTTACGATCCGCTAAGTACCGTTAAGTTAAAGAAATGTGCTGGAAAATATTTTACTTCTTGAAACACCTAAGCAACAGTTTAAGCTACATGATATCAAGCCATCCCATTTTTTTATGAAGGTGACACTCTCATGTCTTTTTGATAGATGTGTGTCTACTCAGGGTGTCTGGACTGGGGATGAAATTGTTCCATGTCAAGAGTTAAACTTGAGATTGGCCGGTGTCTCTGTTTCTTGCTATAGGAAAAGTTAGGAGTGGGAAGATTCAAGTTCAGATTTCTCTTATAAGATCTAACTGGAAGCACTTGTGTCCAAGATGTGCTAAATGTGTGACCTAGGCAAGAGCAAACCCATATGTAAGAGCCAGTAGAGAGACTTTTATGGCTGGTCATCAAGGCTACGTTGTTTAAAGTTAATGCACAGGACAAAGTGGGGTTCACTCTGACTGGACTTGGGAAAAAATATGATGTAAAATGCTTTCCTAAGCTTGTTTGTATATGTTGGAATTCTCAGTTAAACATATTATGACTTGACAGTTCATTTTCAAGGGTAGGCCATGCCTACTCAACCTGGTGGACGTCTTTGAGAAGGTCACCAAAGCAATGCATGAGGGCAAAATGGTTCAAACTGCCTATCTTTTTTTTTAAAACAAGAAACATCTTTATTAAATTATCACTTATGACATAGGCAGTCATTCTTCTTCTTCTTTCGGCTTTTCCCGGTTAGGGGTCGCCACAGCGGATCACCTGTCTGCTCATGATTGGCAGTAGAGTTTTACAGTGTCGAGTTGCCTTCCACAGAAGGCACACACTCACACCTAGGGCCAATTTAGAGTGTCCAATCCACCTACAGCATGTCTTTGGGATGTGGGAGGAAACCCATGAGACCACAGGGAGGACATGCAGACTCCGCACAGAAGGCAGCCCAGCCGAGAATCAAACCGGAGAACCTCTTGCTGTGAGGTGGCAATGCTAACTGCTGCACCACCGTGGCCGCCCTTGACATAGGCAGTCATTAATTTATATAAATGAAAACAAACCTTATTGACATAATTTTAGTTACAAACATTGTACATTACTTATCTATCCAGTCATTGTCAGTCAAACATTAGATAGCTCATTCAGACACTGCCTTCTTTTAAATTCCATTCCTTCTCTGTGTGTATTGTTCCCATAATTCACTTTTTTCTATGTAATTTGTTCCTATCCTTTTCTAAAGGTCCCACTTCCAGATTTATCTCTATTACTATATTCACTACTTCTAGTGTAGTCGGTGTAGACTTTGATTTCCATTTTCCAATAATTGTTTTTTGGCAGCCACCCTAATTACGTTCAGCCAGGCTTTACTATGTCTAGGCAATTCCGACTCTGTATCATAGCTCAAAAAAAATTTCTTTAATTGTACCAGTTTGCTTGCCCAGTATTCCTGGTGGAGTAGTCTGCAGGGTATTTTTAAAGTCTGCCAACTAATTACACTCACAGAAAGTATGTTCCCAGTTACCTCTTTCTTCCCCATCATGCTTCCAACATTTGCTATCTACCTGAGGAAAAATTTTTTGGAGTCTACTTGGGGTATAAAAATACCTATGTAAACACTTCCAAGCAAAGATCCTAAATCTTCTTGAGTTTGTTGTATAATTGGGAGACATACATATAGCCCACCCACCATTGTTTCTTTGTGAATTGCTTATCCAATCACTCATCCCATTTCTTCCTAACCACTTCTAATTGATTCTTCTAGTTATCATGCTTTGTTTTGTATGCTGTACCAACTCCTTTTTTTTAACAGCAGCTTCTGTTCTAGATTTTCCTTAAAACTCTACCAGTGCTGGTCTTTTGCTTGGGATCCCCCTATTTCTCTCTCTTTGCCTATACTCTGTTATTCTCATTGAGTATAGTGTCCTCAATAGAGAAGGCAGTCTCTGTCCTGCAGTCCAGACAAATTCTTGGCCTCTTCCATTCTGTTACCTTTACCACTGTAATTATTTGCTCCCAATACCTTGGTTTGTTTGCCTTTTTTCTCCAATAAATTCCAAACCCTCTTGCTGATTGTCTGTATCCCTAATTGCGGTCATCCTTATCAGCAGAATCTCTGTTCAATATTCCTTTGTTGGCTTAGTTCTTAGAAAACTTTTTGTAACTTTCTGAATATAATATTCTATATGTTTGTTGTTGTTCTTGAGGATCTGCATCCAACATCGTTGTTTCTTGAGCTTTCCCCCTGTTTCGTCATCATCCAATTTCACTTTGAATTATGACTTTCTGTTTGTGCTGTGTACAGGAGCCTCAACTGTTAAGTGCCAAACTGCCTACCTTGACTTGGCCAAGGGACTTGACATAGTACCCCACTCCGGCATTATTGACAAACTCAAGAGATCAGGTATAAACCCTTATGTCACCAGGTGGATAGCCAGCTGGCTCATAGACAGGAACCAGGAAGTTAGAACTGAGGAGTCAGCCTCTGCAAAAAGGTCAGTCACCAGTGGAGTACTGCAGGGATCAGTCCTGGGACCACTCCTTTTTAACTTCTCTGAAGACAAGATCAATGTCATGGGCCACTGGCTGACCAAATTTGCAAACGACTGCAAATTAGGAGCAGTCGTAGAACTCCCCACTGACACTAATGTCCTCAAAGAAGGGCTGACACAGACTTTTAACTTGTGTCAGTGCTATGGACTAAAACTGAATGCCAGGAAATGCATAGTAATATCCTCCGGAAAGTCTTACATCCCTGGGAACCACCATATTGACAACACGCCCCTAAGAGTTGACCCTCTACTCGGGGACTTGTGTACACACACAGTAATCTAGCCTTTGACCGTCATGTTTTTTGGTCATGAGGAAATCATTTTATGTTATGCAACTTATAAACAAAGGTATGGCATCTAGGTGTAAGGAGGTGATTGTTCCATTGTATTCTGCACTCATCAGACATGTCCTTGAGTATAGTGCTTGCTTTGGTATTTACCTAACCAGGTACATCCAACAACTGTAATGTCAATAGAAGTTCCTCATTAAAAGAATGCAGGGTGTAAATAACGTGCCCTGTGCAGACAGTCTCAAGGACTTATCCTTGCTTTCTGTGACATACAGGCTGTTGAATGAAGATCGGACCCCACTTTGATGAAACTCCTTCGTATCCACAAAATAAACAGTACCCAAATTACCCATTCTAAAGACTAAAACCTTGCCTGTGATATAATTATGACCTGCTGGAGAGACAGATGTGTATCCTAGAGACTACCCCTTTCGCTGTGAAGCAAATGTTCCTCTGTAACCCAATTAATTTGTAACTTGGATACCTACATGGGGACCTGGAAACTTCACTCCTGCTTTGGCAGCTGCATTTTTAATGGACAGATACAGCCAGTAAATGGTTCATCTCCCAGACCCCTCTTTGTAACTGTTTTATCTTCCAAGCCCCAGCTTACACTACCAAGGGTACCAGAACTATTCTGAAATTTAGGATGCATGACTAGGCTTAAGAGGGTCCCACTGTTTGTTAGCCTAGTTCACACCTCTGAACCTGTGACATAAAAGTATTGTATACATACTGCTCCCTCATTGTTAGTATGCTGTCTGTGATGGGTGGTCTTTATGTACCAGCATGCCTCTAGCTGACTAGTATTCTGTTGATGAGACAGAAGAAAGTCTAGAACAGTGTCTAGTCAGGCACGGTGGTAAACGGATTGCTCTCCTGTGACTCTCTCTTGGACTGCCTGTTAAAGTGGTGACGTTCCAAACATCTCCTACCTTGGCTAACAACTTTACTTTTATAAAGAGCATTTTTTTATGCAATTTAGAATCTTTCTTTAACAGAACCAATGGAATATTAATGCTGGGCCAGTTTTATGGGTCTCGCATGCACTGCCCAATGAGTGGGTGAGTCACTATACTTCAGACTACATGAAAGTACAACATTTGCAGTTTTTGTATTGACCTGCTTATTAAATAAAACTTTTCATATGGAAGAGTTGAGCAGGCAAGGTAAGAATTCTTTGAGACTGATATCATGTCCTTAATTGAATGGTCTGTGTTCATATATAGGTAATAGGCTATTGGCCCAAGGGCCTACGTAAGCATAGCCAACAAGGTTCCATGGCATTCGCCATCCAATAAAATTATTTTCCTGTGCCCCTGTCGAGCAGAGCCACAGAAGTGATCCCCGGGCTGAGTTTCCTATTTCCCATCCACTCATCAAGATTTTTCTCAGAGTGCTAATGAGGAGCTCTGTTGGATATAGATGGGATGCTTGTTCCAGAGTATGGGAAGTCTTTGGGACAGGAATCTATCTCTTCAGCATGTTCTGTTGATTGTGGTGTAAGGTTTAGGTCCCTAGAGCTTGTAGCTCAGAGGGATTAGAATTTCTTTAGGTGGAGCATGTCCAACAGCTGTGGGTTTGACTTAACTTTGTATGTTAGGCAGAGATCACCTCTGAGGAGGCGATATGCTATGGAGTAAAGCTGGAGTTTTTTGAGATGGTCAGCATAGGACATCTGTTTGAGGCCAGTAATCCTCTTTGTGAGGTACTTCTGCGGCCTTTCCAGCTGTTGTAGATGTCTTGAGGTACATTCCAAAAGGGGCGTTGTACTCTATAATGGGACTGAGTGATGAGTAGAGGAGAACAATGGCCTCTTTTTTCCTGGATGAGAACCCTTTTGTGATGGGGTGTGCTATGTAGAAGGATTTCCTGACCACTGTGGAGATGTGATTATCAAAGGAGAGACTACTGTCCGCCTGGGCCCCAAGGTCTCTTATCACACTTTCAGTGTTAAGTAAACTGCTACCCATGTGGTAGTTCATGGGTACAGACTTTTTACCAAAAGGATTGACAATGCACTTTTTGGCATTGAGCTTGAGGCTATGGCTCTGACACCAGGCATCTGTCTCAGAGAGGCCCTTCTGTAGGATGTCCACATCGTTTGAGGACTCAGCTATGGTTCCTAGTTTGCAGTCATCTGTGAACTTCATTAGCCAGAGACCTTCTGTGTTAGCCTGTATTTCAGAGAAGTAGATGCCAAACAGGAGAGAATCCAGGACTGAACCCTGTGATACTCCACATGTCACTGGTTTGAAGTTGGATTTGGAGTCTGCAACTTTTACAATGTCGGTTCTGCCAGTGAGCCAGTTGGCAACCCATCTTGTGATGTAGAGATTTATACCTATTGTAGTGAGTTTATTTATAATTCTAGAATGGGGGATTGTGTCAAAAGACTTGGCAAGGTTAAGATAGGCTGTGTGAACTACCTTACCCTTGTCTACGGCTTTGATGACTGCTTCAAAGAAATCATTCAGGTTCAGGAGACATGATCTGCCTTTCACAAACCCAAACAGGATGGGGTCCAGAGTTTGGAGGTTACCAATGTCTTTGTTTATAAATTCCATGATGATACATTCCATGGCCTTGCAGACCAGGCTCGTCAGGCTAATAGGGCGATAGTTCACGGGGTCTGTGTTGGCTCCCCCTTTGTGGAGTGGGATAACTGTTGCTGTGCGCCATTCAGTGGGCACAAAGCTTGAAGTGAGGCTATCACTGAACATGGTATTTAGGTGGGGAGCCAGTTCATTCTTGTAAAACGAAGCCTGGGATGTTCAGTCCCATGGATGCTGTGTTCCTGGTTTTAGAGAGTGCAGTTTTTACCTGCGTAGTTGTGATTACGAGAATCTGCATTCTTCCGGTGTAGATATCGGCCCTTTAGGGGGTGAGAGGGGGGGTAAAGTTAGCACTGAATCTAAATGCCAGGATATTGGCAATATCAGTTGGTTCTGTAATTTTTATACCATTGTGCTGCAACTCGGAGCAGATCTGGGTGTTGCCATTGAGATTCCTGACATATAGCTATAGAATGCTTTGTGGCTGTTCTTAGAATCAGTGGCGATTTTGTTTTCGTAGCTAGCTTTGAGGATTTTATGAGAGTTCTCAGCTTCTTAATGAGGCTGACCAGGGAGCTCCTCCACTCTTGGGATTTTACTCTCTTTTGCAACAGTTTCTTCCTTCTGTTATAGAGTTTGTTTTTGGCAGGGGCCCACCAGATTGGCTTCCTTTTTTTGGTGGATAGCATCTTGGTTCTGTTAGGGTTATAACGATCCATGCACTCGTGCAATTATTATTTTGTATATTATTTTGTTTGTTTATTTATTTCACATTTGTTAACTGGGTTGGTCCAGCTGGGTAAGAATTTACCCTTTTTCAGTGGAGACCTGAGAGGAAAAGCCCCAAACAGAAATACAAATACATACAAATAGAGACAAAATAACAATATTAAAGAGCAAAACAATCTTATGGATACAATGGATAAGAAGAACATAATGTACTCAGTAGAATAGTACATAGCTGTATATACAAAAATTGTAGTAATAGGTTGTAACAGGAGAAATAACAATAATAAATCCAGCAGGTAAGCAGGAAGGAAGTTAAGGTTGTAGGTAATATAATGAAAAGAAACAAGGTATAATTAGATGAGTAGCTAGAAGAAGAAATATGTAAGTGCAGGGGCCTCAGAATTGAGGGAAAGTAGAGTGAGAGTAAAACGCAGAGAGGGGTGACTGCACAAGGGACTGTAGGTCAGAAGAGGGAATGGTGCAAAAGAAGATAGTAGTAGAGGAGGGATGTAGTGAACTAGAGGGAGGGTACAGAAAGAAGAGCAGTTGGATAAAGTAAGTTATAGAAAGAAGAAAAAAAGGTCTTATAGACTTTGTGGTGAAGTGGGTATGTGGAGAGGGAGGGGTTAAGTAGAGATAAGTAGAAATAGAGTGCATTTGTGTAGGATTCAGCAATCGTAACTGTATTGTCCTTCTGCATGGATGTCATGAAGTTCACCACTTCTGTCTTAAGCATGAAGTTGGCTTTGGAGAAATTTTTTACAGTGGTTTCCTTAATGGGGGGTGGGGGGGCAGAATGTGGATATCTTTGGTGATCAGCGAGGAGTTGACCTCAGGTGTGGAACACCAGTCGCTCATGTTAGTAATGACTTAGGTCTAGGATATTGTTGCCCCTGGTGGGGGTGTGGATAAGTTGATCCAGGGAATGGAAATTTATGAATTCCAGAAAGCGTTGAGTGAAGGAGTTGGTACATGAGTAGTTCCCAGTTAATGGTGAGGTAGTTGAAATCGCCCATTATTAGGGTGTTTGGTTGGACCCTAATATTTTCAGTATATCAAGAAAAGAGGAGTGGGAATCCTGGGGCATGGTGGGGGATCTGTAGCAAGCTACAGTTTTGCCCAGAGTTAGTTGCACTTGGATAATTTCTGATGCACTATGCTGAGCAACTAGCCTGGAGGTGTGGATATCCTTAATGAATATGGACACACCTCTGCCTTTAGTGTTCCAGACCAGGTTAGATGGCCAAAAGGTGTGGTATGAATTATGGCCTGGTAATGCAGGGGTGCTCTCTGGAGCCTTGAACCAAGTCTCAGTCACTGCAAAGATATTGAGGTTCTCCATTTTGGGGAGTGTTTCGAGTGAGTGCATTTTGAGATTTAGACTACTAGCATTGAGGAGCATTACCCTCAGTTTTTGCTTGCCTGTACCTGTTATGGTGGTGAATTTGTCATTTGAACCTTGCCTAAAAAAGGCACTATAAGGGTGGCAAGAGCTTTAATCAGTGTCCGTTGGGCAGATCCTTGCAGGCACCTTTTTCCACTTCAGACTTTTTCCAGTGCTCAAGCTCTTACTATGTACAACAAAGGAATGCACACTAAATGTCCATCCAATCTCGTTTGACTTCATTCTGCACATAAGCTATCTTCCAACACACCCTAGCGCTTCAGAAAGACAAGTGTTTTTCTGTTGCCTTTTTCCTGACCTTTTACTACCTTATCACCAAAGACTTTTTTCCCTTATTCTTTTTTTTTATCATAAAAAATTCTTAGTTTTATATATAATCCCCCCGCTAATAGTTTTATATATAATCCCCTTGCTTAGAATTAAGTTTGTCTCTAGGGTCCTAGCACGTTATTTGACTTGAAGAGCCTAGCCCAAGTTCCCAGTCACCCTTCAGCACTGTCTAGCTAATTGACTTGCTCAAGGTCACATAGAAGGCAAATGAGATCTGAGGGAACAAACCCTGAGGAAGTCAAACTGTGCACCACAAGAACTACAGCTCACAGCCTTGGCACTGTCTGCTATTTGCCAGACCCTTAAAAAGATATTCTCCCATGTGATACGGACAGATACTCACCACTGTACTAACAAAGAAAACATTAGACTAAGCATGACTACACTGCAGAAAGAAAAGGGCAAACCTAAAGACAGAAAAGGAAATTAGAAGACACTTTTTTTTCAAATTTGGCCAAGCCTTTCACATCCAGAGATGCATCAGCTGCCGTCTTTTCAGAACTGACTTAATCAATGACTGCTGCTCCATTGGCCTTGGACAAAGAACTCATCTTCATCACCAACAGGTCACCCAGGAGGGAAGCCTCCACTGGCAGGTTGTGGAGAGGGAGCTCACTAGATCCTTGGCTATAGACTTAGCTATGCATCATCTTTGCCTACCAAGTCTACCAGAAGCATTGGCAGCACAGACTGGCGATGAGTTATGAGGGCATCTGTCAGAGCTCAAGTTATTCCATCCACCTCTGTTTCCTGGGCACATCAGATTGGCTCCTTCCACAGCACATGTCTTGGTGCCTCAGATGTCAGAGCTAGTTACAACCTGGGTGCATCCCTTCTTGACATCTTTGAGTTTCAGATCTTCTATGCCGACAATACATTCATCACACTCAACTCTGATTTCTTTGGTGCCGAGTGCATCTCTGCACCAAATCCTTAACATTGTGTCCATGATGCCACCATTTGTGCTGACTTTGCTGTGCACTGTTCTCTGTATCTGGGATTAAGGCATTCAAGGTATTGGGTCTGATCTTAATACCAGAGTTGATGGGATCTGCTATGTTAGGACTTTTGTTTTGATATCCTTCAACCTCCGCTTTTCTGTCACCAGTTGCAGACCATAGGAGATTACCTAGGATCTTGTGCCACTGCATGCGTGATGTTCTTCTTGTTTCAGTGCTGCAGTCTTAACTGATGGGATTTCCTGCCATGGAACCCCTTGGCCAGCCCAGCTACCAGAGACCTCATAGGATCTTGCACTACTTCAGGCATGTTCTCCCCTTGTACTTGTGGCATGTTCCTGGTACTTGCCTTTTGAGCAGTCTTCACCTCTCGGTCCAGACCAGGAGCTGTGACTTTCGACAGCTAAGGAGAGGGGACAATTTTCTTCTCATCTTCTGGGAAGGGAATTCTGAGCATGTAGAAGTCTATGGTGAGACATACAAAGATAATAAGAGCTTTCATCTTTACAAACACCCCCCCCCCCAAGCTGACAATTGTGTTGATTATGAAGTGCACTATAAACCATCTATGTAAGAGTGTTCAATCTCGCCATTTGTTCTTACACACGGGTTCGGAGCCGATCCTCGGCTCCAAGTCGGCCAAATTGCAAAGCTCTGAATCTCAGAGAAGCTCGAGACCAGCCCATATCCTACAATCCTCCCTGCCATTACTCAGATCGGATTGAGGAGAGCTCGGACCAGATGAAAATGTGATTTTTTATATATATATAATTATATATATATATATATATATATATATATATATATATATATATATATATATATATATATATACACCCATTTTTCTTCTTCAGGCACCCTTGTGGCCTAACCTTTTTTCTTGGGTGTGTTTTTTTGTGAGAGTTTTATATATATATATATATAATATATATATATATATAAAACCTGTTTAGTATACATATATTGCTAGGATTAGTAATTTTTTTCCTGTTATTATAGTTATTGTCATTGTAACTGTACAATGTCAGAAAAAGCCAAATCTGGTTTTAAAAGATGTCAGTGTGGACAGAAAATGTCCATTACTGACAATCATGCTTCCTGTGTCTCCTGTCTTGGCCCTCTCCATCTCCAAGAGGATTGCTCTATTTGTCATTCCTTTAGCGGGAGGGTCATGACAGATAGACGCAGGAAGCTTATTGACAGAGGATTGTTGAAGCCGGCCTTTCAAGAGGCTTTGGACAAGTCGGATCAGGCTTCTAAATCCTCGAAGGGGTCGAAGATATCGGAGCCCATGTCATCGGCTCCGAGTTCATCTTCTCGGGTTCGTTCACCGGTTCCACAGATCTCGGGGCCGAGCGTCGAACATTTGTCTTTTACTGAGCCCCAGATCTTGGAACCGGTGTCGGAAATGCCACCACCGTCCATTCTTCGGTCGGTGCCATCTTCGGCTCCTTCGACCCGGTCTTCCAGACCCTTGTCTGACACAGATGTGGATCATGTCGTGCAGAAACTCATGTAGAACACGGCCCTTTCCAAGTTAATTGCAGTTTCCTCCCAGTTGGTGTCGAAACTGCAAGGCCTCCCCATATCTCCAACGGGTCCTCCTTCGAGACCCATCCAGATCTCGGAGCCGGGAGAAGATGACCTGATGATAGTGGAGCCCTCGGTGCCGAAACCGTCCATTGCACAATCGACACCTTTGACTCCTTCAGAACCGTTAGGGGAGTCGCGGAGCCGACGGTCTTTGCTCGGTTCCGGGACCGAGAGTCGTGCCGACCTGTCGGTGCCTCGGCACAGACTGGTTCGGCTCCATCCTCGGGGTCGGAGCCCACGGCACCTGGTTCTGGGTTGCTTCCATGTTCTTCGGAACTGGGGGAGCCCTTAGCCAGGGGTTCGGGGGCCTTTGACCTTATGAGGAAGGTATTGTCTGCACAGACAACCACATCATCAGGGGAATCTTCTCCTTCCCCAAAAGGGCCACTTTCTGTTTCTGCTCCCACAATACATCCCAAGCGTCGAGCCCAATTGCCTCGGCCACCCACAGAAGGTTCCCCCTGTTCCTTGGAGGCCCCACCAGAAGCGCCCTCTGATGAGGTCCCAAGGAAACTGTTGTGCAAGAGGAGGCACATAGATTCCCCACAGGAATCTCGAACGTCTGACACCGACTTGGATGAGGCAGAGGGGTCCCCCAAATCACCCTCGGAGGATGTGTCATTTGCAGACATCCTGGAGATCTTGAAACAGAGGGGTGATTGGCAGTCCCTAGCCCCCTCTGAGAACGAGTCGGTGCTGCTGAAGGCTTTTGGGGCTCAACCTTCTACCTCCTGGGTGACCCCGCCCTTCGATGAATTAATGGATTTGATTGCTCGAAGGGCGTGGGAGACACCTGACACAGTGGAACCAGTACCTAGGAAACCAAACAAGTTCATCACTGCCCCTCAAGATAAATCTTATCTCGCCAAGGGAGTCCCTGTTGACGCTATGGTGGTGGCGGCAGCCACGAAAAAGGAGATGTCTGAGTCTTCCTCATCTGTTCATCCTAATAAGGATTCTAGGACTATGGACAGATATGGGAAGCGCATTTTTAGTTCAGTGACTTTTTCCATGCGTTTGCTAAACTACCTGACCCATTTCACACGTTTGCAGAGGGATCTCATCAAGGAGCTGACAGATACCCTCCAGGGTAACACAGATGCTGCTGTTTCAGATAAGGTAACAGCACAACTTAACACCCTCACATCCATAGTAAACTCATCCATGAGGCTCATCTCGTATGCAGCCGAGGGATCGAGTAGAGCTGCAGCTTCAGCGATTGCTCTTCGAAGACAATCATGGATGCGGCTGTGCTCCTTTGCGGAAGCCTTCAAGTCTTCCTTTGCCAATGCCCCTTTTGATGGTGCCACACTTTTCGGGCCCAAGGTTAAGGAGACTCTCACTCGGTGCGAGCAAGAGAGAAAGACCCTGTCTGCTGTCGGGGTCCGTTTTTCCGCTCCTACTGGGCCGTACCCCAAAGGGCAACGAGGCGGAAAAATGTGGTTCCGTAAGAATCAGGGATCTTTCCAGACCACACAGAGTGATACCCCCTCTAGAGGCAGAGGAGGGGGTAGAAATGGAAGATGCCGCCCCGGCGGCAGAGGGGGTCTGCATAACCAAGGCGACAGGGATTCCGTCCCTGGGAAGCCTTTCCAGCACTCCTGAACAGAGGCCCGGCTGTCCTGCTCTGGAGGCGGTCGGGGGTCGCTTAGCTTTATACCCACTGGCCTGGCTAAACATTACTTCAGATTCTTGGGTAAAAAGCATTATAACCAGAGGATACAAAATCCCCTTCTTTTCAACACCACCTCCACAAAGAAAATTTCCAGACATGCCACCCTGTCTGCGAAAACTAGCAGCTGTACAAATTTCAAAGCTGCTTGAAAACAGAGTCATCCAACCAGTCCCGGCGGACCAAAGAGGATTCGGAACTTGCTCAAGGTTCTTTTTAGTTCCAGAAAAGTCAGGGGACTGGAGACCGATCTTAGATCTCAGCCATCTCAACAACTTCGTGAAGAAGGAAAAGTTCCGGATGGTCACGCTTCAATCGATCCTTCCATTCTTACAGTAGGATGATTGGATGTGCTCTATAGATCTCAAAGACGTGTACTACCACATCAAAATGGCCAGACCGTCCAGAGATCACCTGCGCTTCCGGCTGGGGGCCAGTCACTTTCAGTTTCGAGCTCTGCCCTTTGGACTCACCTCAGCCCACAGGGTATTCACCAAATGCATGGCAGTAGTTGTGGCTCACTTGAGACGACAAGGATTCTGGGTGTTTCCCTATCTGGACGACTGGCTCCTCACCGCCACCACTGAGCGTCGACTATTGCAAGCCAGAGACTATACAATCGGCCTTTGTTCCCACTTAGGGATATCCATAAACTTCGAAAAGTCTTGCTTATCGCCCTCACAGTGTATTTCCTTCATCGGAGCAGATCTAAATACACGATCGACACTACTAAAACTCCCCCCAGTAAGAGCTTCAATGCTCAAACAACAGGTCCTACTTCTTCTAGTCAGCAAGAAAGCCCCGGCCAAACTGGTGTTAAAAGTGTTGGGACTGATGGCAGCCGCATTAATTGCAGTCCCTATGGGAAGGTTACACTTGAGGGTTCTTCAATGGCTGCTCTTTGCGCAGTGGTCTTTCCAACACCTACCCCTAATGCACGAGATCAGGATAACAGAATCTTGCAGATGGGACCTCTCATGGTGGGTGTGCGACCAGAACCTCACTGTGGGTCGTCCGTTCGTTCTACCCATTCCAACAGCCACAATAACCACATACGCTTCCCTGATAGGGTTGGGGGGGGGGCCTTTTTCAGGGAAGAATAGTCCAAGGAGAATGGTCCAGCATGGAGTACACTCTACATATAAATGTTCTGGAGTTGAGGGCAGTGTTCCTAGCGTTGCAACACTTCCAAGCCCTCTTACCTCTAGGGACAGTAGCAGTTCAGACAGAGAACATGTCTGTAGTCTGGTACATAAACAAGCAAGGGGGGGAACCAGGTCTTACCCGTTATGCAGAGAGGCCATGAGAATTTGGCAATGGGAGAGTCCACGGGTCGCTTTCTGATAGCAACACACATCCCGGGGTCATCCAACGTCATTGCGGACAGGTTGAGCAGAGCCATCCTGTTACCTCACGAGTGGTCCCTGAAATCATAGACGGCAGAAAAGATCTTCCGCAAATGGGGCCAGCCTTGCTGCGATCTGTTTGCTTCCCCATTGAATGCAAAATGCAGAAGCTACTTTGCCCTTCTACCCCCTCCTGGGGATGTCCCCAGGGACGCACTGACACACGATTGGCCCCCGGGTCTCCTATATGCATTCCCACCGACTCAATTGATTCCCAGATTTCTACAGAAAGCCAGGAACCTGGAAAGGACTATAATACTCATAACCCCATTCTGGCCTCATCAAATATGGTTTCCCTTTCTTCAAGCTCATCAAATAGAGGAACCGTGGATTCTGGACCCAGTGCCAGACCTGCTAACACACTCGTCGGGAGTTCCTCACTTGTCTCTACAGTCCCTCAAACTAGCAGCTTGGCTGCTCCGCTTCCCTGCCTAGCCAGGTCTCATCTACTCCTTCCGTCAGTTCAACACATCCTAGTTGCTTCTCATAAAGCCTCTATTACTAAGCTCTATACGAGTAAGTGGAAACGCTTTGTATATTGGGCATCTAGTCAAAACTTAGATCCCTTGGTAGCTCCTTTACATAAAATTTTAGAATTCTTATCCATCCTTTTTCACGAAGGAGCTTCTACTTCCACTCTAAGAGTACAGTTGGCGGCCATATCAAGCTTCCACATTGGTGAGGGAGGTGCTTCCATTATGTCTCACAGGCTTTGTAAAGCCTTTTTGAAAGGAACCTTCCATCTTAGACCGCCTGTCAGAAAACCTTTCTTTCCATGGAGCCTGAATTTGCTGCTGTCGCAACTCATGTTGCCACCTTTTGAACCTGCTTCATCATGCCTTCTAAAGTTCTTGTCGTGGAAGACTCTGTTTCTTGTCGCCGTAACCTCAGCTTGTAGAGTCTCAGAGCTGCAGGCATTCTCGGTCAGACCACCTTACCTGATATTCCACCCAGACAGGGTTTCTTTGCGTACAAATCCATCTTTCCTTCCAAAAGTATGTTCAGTTACGAATATTAACCAGTCTATAGAACTCCCTACCTTTTTCAAAAACCATACTAACAAACTGGAGTATATGTTGCACAAGTTGGATGTTCACAGGCAGCTAAGATTTTATTTAGACAGGACCAAAGCTTTCAGAAAAACGGATCAACTATTCGTCGCTTTTGCAGACAATAAAAAGGGCATGGCAATTACTAAACGTACACTATCTAAATGGCTTGCTGACTGTATAACATTTGTATACTCTAAATCAGACCAGTCCTTACCAAACAAACCTAAGGCCCATTCTACCAGATCCGTTTCCACCTCCTTAGCTCATGCAGCTCGCTTGCCTTTGGACACTATTTGTGCAGCAGCCACGTGGTCTAAACCACATACTTTCATCACTCATTATAGAGTGGACAAGGTCTCCAAGGATAGGACATGATTTGGTTCCACTGTGCTTAGGAACGTTCTTCCATGAGTCACTCGGGGTCACGGAGCTAGGGACGCTACCCGTGTGTAAGAACAAACGACGAGATTGAACACTCTTACATAAAGAAGTTATGTTCTTACCATAACGTTCCATGTAGAATGTTCATCTCGCCTTTGTTCTTACATTCCCTCCCTTCCCCCCCCCCCATGTGTTTGGAAGAACTGGTAGGATTAGAGTCTGATCGACGTGTCTTGACCCTTTGCGGGGTATATGGTCCCGTGTGTCATGGGATATATGCTTAGACCATTAGTTATTGCTATGGTGAGAGAGTGTCTCTGAATGGCTGAAGAGAGTGTATGCTTCTAGCACCGCAGGCATTGGATCCTTTTAGTCTGGTTTGCTTGCAAACTAGATGTTCATCGTGCATACAGCTGCAGTAATCACATATGGGTTCTCTGCCGTCAGGCGGTCCCTCGGTCGGCCAAATTCCAAAGTGTAGGTCTGGCGTCGGTTGTTGTCCTTTCTTTCCTGACGTCAATGCGACAGGGGTATATAAGACACAGCCGACGCCATATTCTTCAGTCTTTTTTGCCGCGTGGTGCCCGAAGCAGAAGCAGTTCGCAAGTGCCGGTCGGCCAGCTCCTGAATTTACGAAAAATTGGAAACTGAAGTCTTCTTTAAAGCTAAGTACCCCGTTGGGGAAACTTTTCTTGCCTCAGACCGATGTCAGACAAAGTTAACAATTGTATTTCTTGTGGGAAGCAAATACCGCATAAGGGTTTCCATTCCCTCTGCATACCTTGTTTAGGCCCAGACCACGACGTCTCGGGCTGTCACTTTTGAGCTACTTTTAATAAACACACTATTAAGCGTCGGGCGGAGTTCGCCCAACATTATTTTGGTAAAGCCTTTGATTATAGAATGTCGTCGGAGACTCCGACTACAGTTTTGTCCAAAAAACGCAAGGACATGGACCGGCACGCGAGGACCGTGGTCTCCACCGACACCACGCCAAAACCGGCTACACGTGGGCCGGTTCTCAGTGAGACGCCTATGCAGTCCCTGACTACCGACGACACTTCCTTGGCGGTGTCTTCTGTAACCGAGACCGCAGGTACCTCGGCCCTTACTCAGACTACAACCACCGAAGCCACTGTGAGTGTTGAGCCTGCTGATGTGGACAGGACCACTTCTACCCAGGGTGTCTTCAGACCCTCATCTTCCTTTTCCATTAAGGCCTTTACTAAGTCCATATCAGCCATGCATCCCAAGAGGCCTGTTGCTCAGGGCCCATCCCCAGGCCCCATGCCTAAAAAGCAGATGCTTAAAATGGCTGAGGATTTAATTGCTCTTATCAGGGGTTCTCAACCCCCCTCCAGACAAGAGACCCAGAGTGGAGGAAGATTCTTCCTCTTCTGAACAGGGCTCCATTTTCTCAGAACATTCTGATGTAGAGGAACACTCATACTCCCCTTATGAAGATTCTGATGCAGAACAGTCCATTCCTTCTGTATCTCCCCCAGAGGAGTTTTCTTTTGGGGAAACCTTGCACACCTTGAGGGAACACTTCCATTGGGAAGGCCAAGACTTTTCTGATTCCAAGAAAAGGCTTAGGGAATTTCTTTTGTTACCTCAACACAGACCTCTGGCTATACCTCCTGTCTTGGACATACTTGATGATGTTTACTCGGAGGCTTGTCTTAACCCGGATTCCCTGCCTCCTGCCCCAGTCAAACCTGATAGGTACTACAGAGTTCCTACCTCTGACCAATTTCTTTTCAAAAGCCATAATGCTGACCCTGAAACCATTTCTCAAGGCCCCAAGGGCATGAAGGCCTCTACTGCCAAGAATCCACTACCTGCCGAAAGAGAATCTAGATCCTTAGAAAGGTGGGGAAAAAAGGTGTACACCTCGGCCACCCTAGCCATGAGGGCCTTAAATTGTCAGTTCCATATGCTTAAATATCAACAGTTTCTGTTATCACAATTAAGAAATAAAATGTCTCAACCTGAACAACCAGATATGAAGGAATTGCAGGATATGATGCATAGTGCAGAACAAGTGGGTAAACACACCTTACAATGTGGCTATGATGCCTTAGAGGCCTCAAGTAGAGCTGCTGTTACAGGATCAGTCATTCGCAGACATGCCTGGCTTAGGGAACAAAGCTTGCCTGATCATGTTAAAGCTAAACTACTAGATGCTCCTTTACAAAAGGATGTACTATTTGGTACTAATGCTGAGGAGATGCTACGGAAAATGGAAGAAAAAGCTAAATCTATGCAAACTGTCAAGGCTTTTCTACAGGTACAACCACCTCGTTTTAGCAGAAATTGGCCTTCTAAAAACTGGTCCTTTCCAGCCACGGACAAGCCCCAAAGGGGTAGATACAGGCGCACAAGGGGCAGAGGACAATCTCAAGGATCATATAGAGGGAGACGATGGCAAACTCCAGCACCAAGAGGTGGAGAAGACCGTGCACAACAATACAGAAAACAAACCCAATGACTTCCTCCTTTTCATGCCAAGCAAGTCTCAGCTGGCAGCTCCCTTGGGAGGAAAGCTGGCATTGTTTACAAGAAATTGGCATATTATCACAACAGACAAATGGATCCTGGACATTATAAGCAGAGGCTACAGATTTCATTTTCACACTCTTCCAAAAATGAGAGGCATGCCAAACCTGCCACACAAAGGGCAGAGGCACAAACACAAATTTCAAAACTCATGGACATGAAAGCTATTCAAGAGGTACCTACTCACGAACAAGGTCAAGGTTTTTATTCCAGACTATTCCTGGTACAAGGAAAGGAACTGACTGGAGACCCATTTTGGACTTATCCATCCTAAATACATTTCTACTCGTACCAAAATTCAAGATGCTCACATTACAGCAGCTTCTTCCCATGCTGGGCAAGGAGTTTTGGCTGGTAACATTGGACCTCAAGGAGGCATACCTGCATGTCCCAATCAGACAAAGTTGCAGAAGATACCTCAGATTTCTTGCAGGTTCAATCCACTATCAATTCTCTGCATTGCCCTTTGGCTTATCTACTGCGCCCAGAGTATTCATGAAATGCCTGGCATCAGTAATTGCCTACTGCAGACTTCAAGGGATACAAATTTATCCTTATTTGGACGACTGCCTGATCCAAGCGGACAGCAAGCACATACTTCTGGAACATCTGGCTTATGCAACACGGTTACTGAATTCTCTGGGATACACAATCAACAAAGAGAAATCCAGGCAAACACCATCTCAGAAAATAACTTTCCTGGGTGCCACCTTGGACACAAACATCCAGATGGCCTACCTTACGCCAGAAAAACAGGGGCAACTAACTCAGTACTTCAAAATACTAGCAAATTGTACCAGGCTTACTGCAAGGAAAATCCTGCAGGCTCTGGGCTTCATGGCATCTTGCATTCTTTTAATCCCATGTGCAAAGTTGCATATGAGAAAACTTCAGTGGTACCTAAAAAACCTATGGTCTCAACACAGCCACAATTTGGAAACGATAATACCAATAATTCCATGTTTACAAAAGGAATTTCTATGGTGGGCCCAAGCATGTCAAACAAACACAGGTCTCCCATTCTGCAAGCCTCAAGCAAATCATGTCATCACAACAGACGCCTCAGATTATGCCTGGGGGGAGCACGACAGGCAAGTGCATTCAGGGCAAATGGTCCCAAAAGGTAAAGCACCTTCACATCAATCAAAAAGAAATGCTAGCAGTGATAAATGCAATTACAGCATTCAAGGACCTCCTGCATCCAGGGCAATTATTGAGAAGAACAGACAACACCACAGTAATTTGGTACATAAACAAACAAGGAGGAACACATTCATACCCCCTGTACAGACTAGCCATGACACTTTGGAACTTGGCTCTGGATTGGCAAATCGAACTTCAAGCACAGTACTTGCCAGGGTTGGTAAATACGCTGGCAGACAATCTAAGCAGAAATATGACAGATCCACACGAATGGAAGTTGCATCCTCAGGTGTTTACAAAGATAATCCAAGCGTGGGGGAGGCCAGACATAGATCTCTTCACTAGTAGACCAGCCCCTGATTGATGTGACATACTTCACTGAATTTGTAAACAAGGAGGTTTTGTAAAAGTTGTTTCCGACAGCTTTACTGAGCTCTCATTCACAAAGCCAGTTGTAATATTGACTGCGCTGACAGGATGGTGTGACTTCAGCTTTCTTCTTTCAAGGATGAGCATGGGCAAATGGCCCAAGATGCCTTTCTTCAGCATAAAAAGTGTTTGTGGTAAGGTTCTCCCAGATTTTGTTGTGGGCCTGCAAAAGAGGAAGCGGGCACTGATCACCTTTGAGGATCTTTATGAACCCACCCATCATCTTTTTTGGGGTTGTCTGTTACTGTAGTTCTCCAAGAAGAAAGCCCTCCATAGAATGAGAAAGGTGTCCCTAAATATTTTTCCCCTCACTTAACTGTGTTGGCTGACTGTAAGAGGATGACTGTACTGGCTTAGCAGTCGTCTTAACTGATAAGTCTACTCATGGAATGTCATTTTTCTAATCATAAGAGGCAACTAGGCTCTAGACATTATTAAATTTGTTTAAAGTTAACAACGCTTTACAAATTGTAGGCCCTTCCATGAAAGATACATTCATTTTCAGTTGTTTCTGATCCAGTGGTGCTCTTTGGAAAGACACAAAGTGTACTTTGCAATTGGGCAGTCAAAACTTTTTCTCATTTGGAGGAAAGCATAAAGTTTTACTCCCATCTTGTCTTCTTCTAAATGGGGACAGGAATTCTTCATCACACCCTGGACCTTAGGGGTTTTAATGAGAACATTTGGCACATAAACTGTCAGATGATAACTCTTGGTGGTGGTGTTTCTGCTCGTCAGATCACCAGGACAATATCTCAGAATATGATGGGTGCTATTTAACACAGCAATCTGCACAGGATGTTTCTTTGGTGTCCCAGTGATGAAGTTCATTTTCACTGTAAGTTATTACTATTTGGTCTGTTCTCTGAGTTGATCAACTATGCACAGTGCTCAAGGAAATGTTTAACACCTCTCTTGCCATGGCAAAAGTATCATCATCCCACTACCTAAGAAAACCACTCACTCCAGCCCTGATGACTACAGACCAGTCACTCTAACATTCACTGTTATGAAATGTTTTGAGCAGCTGATCAAAAAGCATATTTTATGATGCCTACCTCCTGATTTTGACCGTCTGCAGTTTGCGTACAGAACTAATCGATCCATGGCTGATACCATAACAGTAGCACTACACATCTCTCTCGAGCATTTAGAGGGCAAAGACAACTTTGTGAGGATGCTGTTCATAGACTTCAGCTCTGCAGTTAATATGGTGGTACCAATGTAGCTGATAGAAAAACTGGCATATTTAGAAATCCATAAACATCTCTGTAACTGGATCCTGGACTTCCTGATTGAGAGACCACAGAGGGTGTGTTCAGGTAAGAACACATCAAAGTGCATCACAATTAACACCAGAATTTCACATGGATGTGTTCTCAACCCACTGTTATTCACTATCCATATCCACGACTGCTATGCTAAGCACAAGTCCAACCATATCATCAAGTTTGCTGATGACAATACAGTTGTGGGAATCATCACAAAGGAGGATGAAAGAGTGTACAGAGAGGAGGTGGCATCTCTGATCAGTTGGTGAGAGGGGAACAAGCTTGACCTGAATGTAAGCAAAACCAGAGAGATCATCATCAACTTCGGGAAAGGAACAAAAACTGCCTATTGCTCAGGATCAATGGTGAGGGTGTGGAGAGGGTTAAGAGTACAAAATTCCTACACATCAGAGGATCTCTCGTGGTCGGGAAACACCAGCCAAGTACTCAAGAAAGCATACCAATACCTCCACTTTTTAAGAAGGCTGAAAAAAGTTAAGCTTCCTCCTCATATTCTCAACACCTTCTCTACGGTTTGGAAGTTGCACAATTACAGAAAGGAAAGTACTACAAAGAGTGCTGAGGGTTGCAGAGAAGGTAGCAGGTTCCAGCCTTCCATCGATGCAGCACCTTTATTCTGCCAGAAGCATCCGAAAGGCCACCAAAATAATAAAGGACAGCACTGATCCTGCGCATGGACTGTTTAAGTATCTGGCAGCAGGTAGAAGATATTGCAGCATCCTCTGCAGGACTACAAGATTCAGTAACGGTTTCTACCCTACGATTAGACTTCTGAACTCGAGCACTAGTCCCAGGGTCTGGACATGTAACAAATTCATTTTTATTTATTTGTACAATATATACTTACATATATTCCAAGTAAGTGCAATATTTAATTTATTTATTGTATCCATAGTCAGCATTTAACTCACTCAAGTGCAATATTAAACAAATAACTTGGGCATTTCAATCTGTAGTGTGTTTTGTAATTCTTTAAATAGGGTAGTTAATTTAACTCAGGGGATGGTATTCTTTTCATATATGAATGTTGGTAAATGTCTCTGCTTTTTCTTGCATGCATTGGGAGTAGTATTTTATTTGTTAGTTATGATTGTTTCTCTACTTTTATGTGTTGTTTCACTTTCATTTGTAATCTCAAGACTTGAGCTGATGCACGAAATTTGATTTACACTACATGTGTGTAGTTCTAAATGACAGTAAAGTTTACATTGACTTTGACTGACAGCAGAGTACAGTGGAGTGATCATCCATGGACTTGGATGCCATGCCTTTAGATACAAGTTGTGCAATGAAAAAGGTCCTCTTGCAGTAGTAGGTACGTGATGATCAAAGGAGGTTGTTCAAGACACGAGTTCCCAGGTACCTGACAATGGTATCCACTTACAGGGGTGTTTTGTCACTGTGATAGTTAAAATGGAAGTCATGCTTGCTGAAGGAGACTTTTATACATTTCTTAGCATTTAGTTTTAGTCCACAGTTTTGACACTTGCTGTTTGTCTGGGAAAGGCTGTTGTCTTCAGGGGAGTTTATGATGGCACCAAATGTGCCATCGTATGCAGTTTATTCAGCAATAAACCCTTAGCATTTGCTTTGAGCTCCAAGAAGTAAAAGCCAAAGACTGAACCCTAGAGACAATTGTTTCACAAGTAGTAGCGCCACCAACTCTTAATTTCCTGTGTGGTCTTTGTGAGCAAATTTGGTATGTGATGAGTTACTTAGGGTTTATGTCTAACCGGTAGAGTTTAACTACAATGCCTGAACGTAAGATGGCATTGAACATCTTTGCAAGGTCTAGATATGCAGTGTGTATTGATTTGCCCTTGATTTGTAACAGTTACATCATTGATAGAGTAAGTGCTAATGTGTTAATTGTAATGTTGACACAAACATAAAGTAATTAGGATAATTGTCAACCTGAAGTTAACAGTCAAACAAAAAATAACTTTTTACTTGCACTCTTAACAGGTTGTTAGTTATGCAATTACTTTACATCTTTGTATGTGTACTAGCATTACAGTGAAACTGTTAGAAACTCTTCTCCCTTTTCATGTTGTAATCAATGCAGGAATGCAGAAGTTGTTTTATAAGACTTCCATATTTGAATGGAGTTTTTAAATTTATGACTTACAGTACCAATAATTATTATTTTTTTAACAAGTATATTACCATGCATGTAATGCATGTAAGCACTTTTGTTGAAAAAAAAAAGAATAGTAAAAAAACAAAAAAAAATAGGCTGTCGTCTGTGAAGTTCTTTTTTCTGCCTATGCCTACTAATCCACTACAATTGCAGTCATTTATTCCCCCTACTTACTATGGCAAGAGCAGACCATGGGGTGGAAGCTGCCATCCTGGTAATCCTTAGGGGATTTTCTTTTTATAACCTCACCCCCTCCACTGACGGCTTAACTGAGGGCTTGCACTACTTTCTCCTGTGTACACTTCACATAGGTTCATAGATAGGTACTAGGCTATCTGCCCAAAGGCATTTATAAGCCTAGCCGGAATGTGTTGGCTTTAGCCGCCCCCTTAAATTAGTTGAGCCATTGAAGTGATCCCTGAGGTAAACTTTCTGTTTCCCATCCATTCGTCAAGGTTTCTCTTGAAGAGAGTTAGCGAGGAGCTCTGGCTAATGTAGATTGGAATCTTGTTCCAGGGCATGGGAAGTCTCTCGGACAGGAATCTATCCCTCCAGCATGTCCTATTTATTGTTGTGGTGAGGTTTAGATCCCTGGAGCATGTGGCTCGAGGGGATATGGTTTTCTTTAGGTGGAGCATGTCCATCAATTCTGGGTTGGACATGGCCTTGTATGTCAGGCAGACATCACCTCTGAGTAGGCGGTATGCAACCGAGTACAGCTGGAGTTTCTTCAGTCGAGCTGCATAGGGCATCTGCTTGAGGCCAGTGATCCTCTTGGTGAGGAACTTCTGTGGTCTTTCCAGTTGTTGCAGGTGTCTTGTAAGGTACATCCCAAATGGGGCATTGTACTCTATGATGGGTCTGATGAGTGATCGTAGAGGGGCCCAATGACCTCTTTCGATCTGGACGCAAACCCTTTTCTGATTAGGTGGGCCACATAGAAGGATTTTCTAATTACTTTGACAGTGTGATCATCAAAGGAGAGGTTACTATCTACTTGGGTCCCCAGATCCCTTATTACATCTTCCGTATTTAGGGGGCTATCACCTATGTGGTAGTTTGCGGGTACTTTGTTTTTTCCAAAGGGGGTGACTATGCACTTTTTGGCATTTAGCTTGAGGCCATGGTTTTGACACCAGGTATCTGTCTCAGTGAGACCCTTTTGGAGGATGTCTGTGTCAGCCGGAGAGTCGATTATAGCCCCTAGTTTGCAGTCATCTGCGAACTTGGTCAGCCATAGCCCTCCTGTGCTTGCCTGTACCTCTGAGAAGTATATGCCGAATAGGAGGGGTACTAGGACTGAGCCCTGGAGAACGCCACTTGTAACCAGTTTAGAGTCAGACCTAGCTGCCGCAACTCTTACCATGTGGGTTCTGTCCGTGAGCCAGTTGGCAACCCATCTTGTGATATTCATTGAAGGCTGCTTCACAAACAAGGATTGGTAGAACCAGTGCTTGTGTCTGGCCAATATACTACTTGCAGGTGCCAGTGTTTCACCAGGACAGTCAGGCTGCACCCTTGCCAGGTGGGCTACCTGGCATTGGCTGCACACTCCTACTTTCCCTTCCCCCCTTCATTTACTCCAGTATATAGGTTTCTAGATTATCCTGGACCTTCTAGGCTGGAATTAGATCTTTATCCCTTTGCTCCACAAGGTTGGCTAGGATGTAGGTGTTCTGAATTTCATTATGAGGTGCTAGTGATTACAAAGACCTCACTGCCTTTTAAGACTTTATTTTGACGTTAATTGCTTTGCTTGACCTTTAAAGTAGTGGGTGACCCCAGTGAGTCTCATTGGAGGCCTATTGTACAGCAGAAGTCATCGTGGGTCTTGATGATAGGTGCCTTGTTAG